>NC_064555.1:7114927-7414927 GCF_023856365.1 Brienomyrus brachyistius | reverse complement strand
ACCAAGCTGCTCACTAAAAGAGATTAATAAAATGCACTAAAACAAGATATAAACATGAAAATGAGAATTTGATGCCACCCATTTTACCATCACCAGGGCAACCAAAGATCAGAGCTGCAACCAACCCATTATTTCAAAATGCACATAAAAGTTGACACTAATTGATTATGTTTTATGTATTCTGAAACCTTCCTCGTACAAATGTGTTTAGACAGCAATCACAGATGAAAGACAAATCTATACCTAGCCATATATATATTCACTGCTTTAATAATCCAATAGTCTCAGTATTAGAAGAGTCTCAATGAATTCTTGTAGGCAGGGTGAGAATGTTTACTTGACAACCTTATTCAGGCAGGTTAAAAAAAAATCCCCACAGCTATGGATTAAATAAATTGATACTCTTGGCATAAACACAATATTTTCATTACTGCATTTCTTAAACCACCTCTATCTACTGCAGCTCTTCTCTGCAGATTACGAAAACTGACTATGGATGCACTCAAGATGGAAATTTGAAGATTTAAGCGTTTTATGTGTTTAAACGTTAAGCTCCATACTCTAACACTCAGGATGCTCGCTTCACTTAAGAATGTTTTCGAGATAAATTATTCAAGATAAGACAACACCGAAACCAGAGGACAGAGGTGACAGAGGACCTTGATGCCGAACTGAGAATAAAAGCCTTCCTATTTATCAATTTTAGGAACATGGTTCCCCATGAAGCCGTTCAGATGTGCTACAGGCCAGAAGATCCAAGGGAACAGCATATTCCTGTGTACATTTGATGACTTGAAAGTATGAAAAACAAGCAGTGTTGAGGCAGGTGGCCTTGATGAAACTATTCCCTGAGCACAACAACAGATAAATTTCAGATCTATTTTTTATTCATATGGAGGCTGTATACAGCCGAGACAAAGCTGTCCCATTAGGACAAGGGGAATTTGAATAAATAAATCTGAAAGGAACATACTCATGGAAATTCGGTTCCTTTAAGAGCAAAGATACTGGATATATTTATGTTTGTTATCGTTTTTAAATTGTACTTGCATTTCTACTTCTTCCTATCACTGTATATTTCAATGGAGCAGACCAGTTTCTGTATCTCGTCTGCTGCAGCAGAGCCCAACAGACTTCCGGTAACCATTGTGCAACCTGCAGTGCTGGATGAAACTGAGGGAACATGCGGAGCGCAAAGCACACAGCCCATGGTGAGAAGCCGGTCATTTTCTCTCTGCATTACCCCTCCCAGGGTGTGAAACCTACACATGGGTCAATTCGGTGGTTCCGTCACGTAGCCCAACTGGTGGCCTCTGCGGAAGGTCAGGCCGCCCTGCACCCATTACGTGGCCTAACAAGGGCTTCAGCACGACCCTTGGGATCATTGGCAGCTCAGCGGAATCAACCTTACAAGTGTTATCGGTCAATTCTCGGAGGAAAGCCACACTCGGCCATTCCTCTGTGACTCAACGTCTTATAATGGCACCTAGAGGGGATTATGTAGTCTGCAATGGGCTGATCCAATGCTTCTCAGAGAGGGAATGACTCCTTCAACTAGACCCCCCCACTCTGTAGTGTCCTTGTGACCGCAAGGAACCGTAGGAAATTCAACGCCCACCAATTCTGGCAAGCATGGCGTCATCTCACTGGTGGGACTGTTTTTCCTGTATTGGGGTTTGTTTTTGCTGAATATCAATTCTGCACTAAACGCCACTCACCCTGTAAGCTGGGCCTCTTTCTGCAGGATACCTTAGGTGAAGGGCTCATTTTCACCAAATGAATGTTGTCTGACCTAGAAGCATCTTGCACATCGTTATATTAAGTTTTAACATTAATAAATGCTTGTGCCATAATTAGTTTTTTTTCAAGCATCTCAGTAGCTATTGATGCTGTTTGCCTTCTGTGTAATGCACTATATTTAGCATATTTTTACATATATTTTTATGCCACAAATGCTTATTTTCAAATCAGTTGATAAATTAAATGAAAATATGGAAATTAGAAGATAACATTTTAAAAATGATCCCAGTAGTGTCTGGCCAGTCGTTTGAATTTTTTTTCCTTTTATCCTTGTATTCTGCATTATACTACAAGCATAATACTTGCCATTAATAGTCCTTAATAAATAATTACATGCAGTTTAAAATATTCATCTACTCATACTTTATTTATTTTTATCCATCCATCTTCTGTAACCACTTGTCCCATGCAGGGTTACATGGAGCCTATGGGTGCAGGGAAGGGAACAACCCAGGATGGGGGGAGTTTGTATGTTCTCCCCATGTCATTGTGGGGTTTCCTCCAGGTACTCCGGTTTCCCCCCCACAGTCCAAAAACATGCTGAGGCTAATTGGAGTTGCTAAATTGCCCGTAGGAGTGCATGTGTGAGTAAATGGTGTGTGAGTGACTGGTGTGTGTGTGTGCCCTGCGATGGGCTGGCCCCCCATCCTCGGTTGTTCCCTGCTTTGCGCCCATAGCCTCCAGGATAGGCTCTGGACCCCCTGCGACCCTGAATAGGACAAGCGGTTTCAGAAAATGGATGGATGGAATAATAATGATTAGAAGAATATGGTCTTAAACACTAAGACCTCTTATTTGATGACCCACAAAACGTCAGAGGGCTTTCACTGAAACTCTTTCTAAAAGATTGTTGGTTTATAGGGAACTGTTTGGTTATCATTGTTGTTGTTGATGATGATGATGATGATCCTGTTATACCCATTTACAGAGCTGGGCTTCTACTAAGCTGACAGTACTGAAGTCCAAGCTACCTTCTGCATTAGCTACATAGCTCTATGCACAGCTACCATAGCTATCATGCTACCTTCTGTATTAGCTATATAACCCTATACACAGCTACCATAGCCAACAAGCTACCTTCTGTATTAGCTATATAACCCTATACACAGCTACCATAGCCAACATGCTACCTTCTGTATTAGCAATGTAGCCCTTTAACCAATAAAACAAGCCATGACTACAACTAATCAGTTAATGTTGCTTGGCTATTGTTAACTCTCATCTCAAGCTCACTAGGTGTGATGGCATTACACGCAATAATTAATAGTCAGTGGGTTGTTACCAGCTGATGTTTCAGCACTAACAAGCACAGGTCACTATACTGTATTAACACATATTATCGACTCTCTAAATTTCATATGAACCAAGAAATTTAAATAAAACAAATGAATTGCCTTGTCTGCTCACCCCTTTTGTTTAACTAAACAATGGGAAAAGACAGAATAAAACTGAAAATGCTGACTAGACTCCATTAAGCAAACGCAGGCGGTTCATGCACTGTAGATTTCAGCAGCGTTATCAGCAAACAATAGCTTTATTGTTTTTAAATGTGTCGAGAGTATAGGAGTAAAATGATCGTTTAACGCTGGCCCAGAAGCACTTCCTTTGTGTACGGCTGATTCCAAATGCTTAACTTTAGCTCACAGGCAAGGCAGTGTGTCTTGATTTACAGCGGTTTACTGGACCGGGGCCTGCGGGCATCTCTGGCCAAGCCTCCCTGGGTCTGGACGGCACGCGTCCTGCCCGTTTGCCGCTCCGAAGGAGGCGGCCACAGTCACACAGCGCAAACAGAAGGTGAGTCACAAAGTGCCGTCAGAAACGCTGACGCCTCGCTAGCGGCGGTTAGGAAACACGCCGCCCCGAGAAGCCATGGCCTGACAATCAAGCGCCTTATGTTTTAAACAAAAGACAGCGACAATTTATGTCTGCAAATAGCTCCTCTCCGTTTCCGACAATGGATATAGATAGCCAGGATCCGTCAGCCGTGGCAGACCTTAGCTTCTTCTCAACAGCTGTCTCCATGTTAACTTGACTGAGACTTGATGATCGGGCTAATGAGGAATCCCAGTTGTCTTTAGGTTGTTTCTGACGGGTAACTTACTTTATCCAGCACTAATGTGCAGCATCCAGCTGGGTGACACGCAACATCGTTTCTGAGCCAGGATGCTCACCACACACAAGTAGCTTTAATCAGTTGTTATGCATGGTGATGAACTCGGAACCCACAGTTTGCCTGATAGGGCCTCAATTGAAATCCAGCCAGGCAACAGAAAACTCGTGGTTTATCGCATACATTTTCACAAGGCCAATATTAATTAGAAAACACTTTCGAGGCAGACTAACCAAAGACCTCAACATTAAACCGACACATCTTTCTGTTTTGTTGAACTGTTGATTTGCATAAATACTGCATAAATATTGAAGCACCCCAAGTGAACTTAACACAGCCTTCATCTGCGAAGAATAAAAATTAAAGCAAAGTTTTAAAAATTATTACATTATGCCAAAGATCAATAAAAAGGTTAAAGGGGTGTATTTATATTTAATGTATGTATATTTTGTATATATTATACCACCAGGAACTATGCAAGCTTATTAGCTTAATTATGAATAATGAACTCATAGTTTATCTGAACACTATTACTCAATGTGTTACTAGGCTAATGTAGAATAAAGGGTTACGAAAGTCTTTTGTTATATAATATAAAGGTTGTAATAAGTTGGAAAAGTTGCACTAAAGTAGATAACCTTATCAATCATGGTTTTTAAAGTATGCAAAGATGGAGGCTGGTCCCTAAATAAACATGTATGATTTTTTATTTTTTTTTAACCTGAGGTACATTACAAGTGTGTACCACAGGGTGGCAGCAAAAGTAGCTGAAGTGACTCCATTGATAAGCCGTGCATACCTTACCTCTCATAAATATTTATGTGTTAGATAGCTGACTGTAAATCTCCCTCTATCCATGGCAATATCAAAATAACAATCTTTATCCTTTGTCTGTGCTCCAACCTAGGCATACAGGAGTAAGCTTATAGCAAAGCAAACAGCAAATATGACCTTTAATGCTAAATTGCAGCTATCATGAGTCCCCATCAGCAGCTGCAATGGACATCCCTCAACCCCTAAATCTCTGTAAAGGTTTTTCACAATTGATCTGACTGCAGGAAGAATTACAGAAATCTCCAAAGGCTTCCACGTCACCCAGCACCGCTTTCTGCAAGGCCTGCCTTGAAGACCCCCCCCTGCATGTACATATGATGCACATGTGACTGCCGATCCCAGGCCTTCTGGAAGCTTTACTGCGCCAAGATGCCAATGGCGACAGACCTGACGAGCAAGACCGGGGTATCCGCTCTAGAGAGCGGGAGGTTCCTCACAGCCAACAGGCGGTGACAGACATGGAGAGTCGATGTATGCGGGGGGGGGGGGGGGGGGGGGTGGGGGGGTGGAAGGGGATGTCTGACAATGCCAAACCCCGCAAACGGCACCTTGTGGATTTAGCTCCTCCTTCCCCATTTTTTAAACGTCACCCACAAGCCCCCCCCCCGACATCTTTTGCAGAGTTAGTCATCTGAGGAGAATTTACATGCATCGTTTGAGCGACAGTAATCCCATACAGGAGCAGGTGCAGCTCTCGGAAAGCGAGCTGCACGTTAGCTTTTGATCCGGGCCGCGGCTTGTTCCTGCGAATCTGTCTGAAGCGGAAAGGAAGAATAAGATGAAATGAATCCTCACGGTCCATTACTTTGATTCGCAAGCAGACGCTCTCAATCCACAACCGCTAAATCGATACAGCGCACACTCTTGAAGATGTGAATTTTAATGCTTTTAAAAACAAAAGCCAATGAGTGATCTGTTGCCTCTTGTCGGCCAAACACGTCACTGTCCAATGCTGAATGACTCTCACACTTTAATGTGCCCCGAGCAGCAGAGAACCATCTGTGTATCACCAGTCTGCTCGTCAATAACACTCTGCACGCTATGCACAGAGTATCTACAATTACCTTACACTAGGAGCCTCCTGGAATTCCGTCTTTGGTGCTACCCAATCCAAAATGACCGATTTCCACTTGTGTTTTCCGCATGACCTAAAAAGGCCTTTCACATTTGGCATTTGGCGAATCGGGCCTGGATACAGACCAAATTATCTCCCAGACATCCCTCCATTTCGTTTCGAGTTTTCGGTTAATACTTAAGCCCTTTCTAAATGGTGATGCGTAAATGTAAAGCGATGCGTAAATATTTCTAGATAACTTCCAATCAATTGCAGACGCCCTTAAATGCGTATGGACAGCTTAAGGTGTTCTGAATCGGGGGTGACACTGGGGAGGGCGTCAGATTGGCCTTTGTATGTGGCACAGATTTCCTGTACAATGCTTATTACAACATTACAGGCAGGAAATATGAATAGTCACAGTTGATGTAAAACTGAGTCATAGGGTGTCAGTTATTTGGCACCATGGTTACTTCCTCTCAACTCCCCCCGGCCGCTCCACCCCCACGCCCTGCTGTCAGACCCGCCCTCTCCCCCCGATAGAACCCTCCTTAATGATGACAGGGGGGGGGGGGGGGAGCTAAGGCAGCTCTTTAACTCGTGGGGCCGTGTTGAGGGGACAGGGTGATGCTTAATTTAGATCAGATTTAAAACAAATTAAGGTGTTAATTAGAATCATATCGATCTACGCCCCTATTTGCCTGGGTCTTGACTCAGGAATATGGTGACGCCGTTTGCACGCGTCTCCACGACTGACATCCGTGCCGGGAAAGGTACGGTGTACATGGCAGCCGTGACGCTCGTAAACGCCTTTATTTATGTATTTAGTGTGACTGCACAAGATGCCATTTCAGCTGCCGATTTGAGGTAGAGATGCACCAAATCCTTCACTCTATGAGCACGTATCACGCCGTCCTGCATCTGTTTTCCTCCACCGTTCCTAGGTTACGCCCTCAACCTCACTTCCTGAGGGGCAGTCATTTTAACGTTTCTTTATTTGTTTATGTATTTTTCCTTAAATCTGAAGTGCTACAGATGGCCGACGTTCCACATCATGGGGACCCCCCCCAGCACTGGGGGTTGCCTCACTGGCTGGCAGAAACCTGGACAGCATACATTCATGATGCATCCAGAATCCTGCAAGGTGTCACCCCTTGGGGGCAGCAGCAGGTTGCCAGCAAAGGCCAGGTAGAGCTTCCCTAAGGCATGCTGACAAGAGCGCCCCCTTTTGGAGATGCACAAACAAACGCTGCAACAATTCAAACATGCAGTCTATGGCCTTAAAATTTTTTGAAAGATGTGTGTTGGAGCTCTGGACACATTAGCATAATGTGACGCAATTATGATGTCCTCAAATGAGAGCGAAACGCATTTTTGTACACAATTACCTTAGGAGAATTCTCTGCGGCTATTTAATGTGAGCCATCGGCTTAAGATACACGCTATCTTGTTTCCATTTACACCAAATATTACAGTAGACTGGTTTTTATCACTGCTGGTCATCAAATCAAATGTGTGGAGTTAATGAGAGAATTCTCCTCCAAAGCCAGAGTTCAATTTAGATCGGAGGTGAAAATGAATCACCGCTAAAGGCACATGGAAGTTTTTTTTCTGCTCTCCTCTGCTCACTTGTACAGCTCAATTCATCAACGCGAGCTTCCAGGAGGCATCAGCTTGCACCTTTGAAGTACCAAACGCGTAAAATGAACCTCGGCGGTGAGGTGCTTTGAAGGTTACCCACCTGGTCCTGAAGTTCGCTGGGTGTGGATGGCCGTCGTACAACGACAAAAAGTCGTACTCCTCTTCCACCGCAAACGACTGAAAGACAATCTGGATCCTGTTCCCCTCTTCGGCGACAATGACCCACGTACAGTTTGCGCCGTTCGGATATCCATAAGGAAAGCCAGGGCTCTCTATGGTACCGTTCCTCCCTTTTAACGTCCCTCCGCAGGTATAAATGAAACCTGAAAGGAAGAAAACGCACAGTTCCGTGTCAGAGCATTCCAGAACCTTCTCCCAGGAACAGGACATAAAAGCAACTGTTGTTTGGAGAATGCGGAGCTTGACTACATTTCATTTTAATGCCAAGGGAAGATGCTTCTAGCATCAACCTTGGCTCTGCAGAAAGTGGATAATAGCTCCAGAATTGATGGACAGTCTAGCCGGGGGGGGTTTCTTCTCCCCCTTAAATCTTCAGAGGTCTGCCATACAGACCAACATGTGTTAGAGATCTGTGTAAGAGTACATATACCATCAACACACACAACCAGGTAACAGCATTCAGATTCAGCGAAGACTAAAAAGTGCACTTCTGGATATTGAAATGTTTAAATATTTGTATTATTTGTTTAATACAGCAGAATTTCATATAGCTATATAACATCCCCCCTTCTCCCCTATTTTCATACAATTCCCGGCAGACTGCAGCAAAACACAAAGAAATATCTCTAACTGAATGCTTTTATGTTTTGTGTGTGTTGCATGTATAATACCAAGTTCATATAAAATATATACATGTGATGTAGTCATCAGGGAACATTCTGGAAGCAGAATTTAGAGAATCCGCGCATAGAAATTCTCTAATTACAGTCTGACGTGAATGAAAAAAGACGGTTGGGGGCAATTAAAAAAAAAATATGGATGGCAAAATTATTCCGGCAGCCGCATCCCGTGACTGCTGGTGAGGATTAATAGGCTCAGACGGTTCTGGGGTGTCCGTGGTGTAAAAACAATTTTCGGATCACCCCGAAATGCTTGACCCCTGGCGATTTTCTGTCATTCGCCGACAAACCGGAATGGGATCCCGTACGCGGAAAGGTGAAGCGCCATTACCACAAACGGACGGAAAGCCAGAACAAACGTGACAGTAGCGGGGATGCCCGTTTCACACCGTGCTGCTAATGGGCGGACGCGTGCTTAATTATTCTTTTTATGCTGTTCAAGCCAAGTCAATTTTCGTCCAGTCACCTGAGGTTTGCAGCAGACCGCAATTATGAAAATGTCATTTTTCAGTTCCCTCAATATTCTGTTTTTTTTTCCCAGGTAAATGCAGTAAGAGACGTGAAGGGCAAATCAGATTACAGTGTTTAATTAAAATACATAGTGAAAGGACATCATTAGTTCAACACATGATGACTCGATCATTAAAATATTCTCCATGGGTATGTCAATGAATTACTTTCATGCTACCTATTTTGGGTACAAATGTTGCCCTAGCCAGATGTATGGTGCGTTTATTTGCTGAGGAAATGAATGAACACAATTAGGATGCACTATTTCTCCCCTTACCTTCCCTAAAGAAGGAGGTGTTTCACGCCTCGGAGAGAGGTTTAGCATAGCCATTCTAACACAGACAGCATGACTCACAAAAACCCATTAAACCCTTCTTTTTTAAGGTCTGTTCGGATGAGCCAATCATCAGCCTAATAAAAGCAACTTGATCCTCTCACCTCCCCCTTAGCGTTAAATACGCACGACATTCAATGTGACACGGTGATATAAAATACACCTACATATTCAGAGAGCGGGCTCCGACTGCCCTAGTCACGGCTAATTCAGTGAAATAAGCGGCCATCACCAGTGCGTGGAAATGGTACTACAGCATCGCCCGAGTTCTCAGTTTAAACGCACCGAGAAAGGAGATGAACAGATCGCTGTACACGAATTTATGCCGTCATCTCCGCTTTCGTTCATTGAGGTTAACGATTCGGCCGATCTGGGAACGGTTTGAGAGACGACTTATTCCCGACAAGACTTCTGCGTCCTGACAGCGCACCCTGGAATGTGCCGGAAGGCATGGCGAAACATCCGTTACACGTGTACCGTCTAATCCAGCCTTGTCACTTTGAAGGCAACGGCCAAGCAGACAAGCGCGCTTCCAGTGTTTGTCATCGTTTGTCTCATTAATTATCGCAACTAGCTTCGGGTTTTTGCATCAGCAATTTTGGTTGTGGGAAGATTATTGCGGATTCGCTGCCCCGCATGCCGCCTCTTGTGATTTTAATCCAATTATTCGAGGCGTGTGGAGAACCAGAGTTATAAAAAAAAGGACTTTAGAAAGACTAAGAATGTGTTATTGAGCAACTGGAATTAAGCATTTTCATAAATGCAGCCTAAAACGTGATCAAATTTATTTTGTCAAGGGTGGATAAATCAGAAGAGTGCTTTAACTTTTAACTTGTTCTTTAACAAGTAGTATTGTCTACCGTAGATCTGTTTTTAGATAGTATAGCTTTTCATTTTTGACTGTGTTATTAGATGGTAGGTGTAATATTATGCCCCTGAAGATGTTCAGATGAAATGTTTGGGTACTTTGCTGCCAGACCTTGCATCTGGCCCTCAAACAGAAGTGACCACTGCCATCATTCTTCATCCGTCATCCCGCGATAAACATCCCCACTAAATCCCGGCATCCGCGGCACACTCATCTCCATGCTGACTGACGGCGCATTCTAATTACTGCGTCGAGCCAGCAATCAACATTGGCAGCTCCCTGCTCGCCCCCTGTCCTCTGGAGCAGCTGGTGCAGATGTTCGCAGCGGGATTGACAGCAGCCCCTCCAGAGCCGGGGGCGAACGCCACGCTCGGCCTGTCGGCCGGAGGTTCCGGATCAAGCCTGGCCAGTCTCGGGGTGGACAGGCACCTGAGTGGGCTTTCCCCACAACGGCAGGCCTGAGAAAAACCGTCAGTCTGGATAGCGGCCTGGCGGCTCTCCTGCATCTCGCTGACTCGCGGATTAACTCTCAGGACTAGCGTTCACCTCTGCGTCGCTGCTTTCTTGCATTTAAAAATGCAAACAAATGCTAAATCAGCAGGTGCATAAAGATGCTGCTCTTTGGAATTGGCACAGGTGCATGTGTGTGTGTGTGTGTGTGGGGGGGGGGGTGATCACCACGGAGACATGCCACCGCAGAGAGCCGTGGAGTACCCGTGTCCCTCGTGTCCACTGGCAGAGGCACACAGCTCGTTTTCGCCCTGGCACCAAGCCGCCCGACCCCCCCCACTCGCTGTTCTCAAGCAGCCAGCATGTCTGCTTCCCAATATTTACAACAAAGGCCCCGCTAGACACCTCAGGTCAGCCTTTCAGGACTGTGTTTTTTTTCTTACGGCCAACCACGTAACTGGAAGCAGCCCGGTCCCCCTCTGCCGGCTGTGTAAAACCCCTTGTACGCATCAGACGGTCAGGATCATTTATCTTGCGCTGAACCTGTTTTTTGAAAACGACCGGAAAGGGAAGGGCGCCCTTTGCGAGCCGCTTCCTGGGTACGACGCTGTGGCCAAAGAGGCCGCTCTCTGCTGTCTGCTTGTGTATTTTTAAATCTGAAAGAGACAGGAAACCCTTGGTGTGAGTGAGATTGTTACAGTATGATGGTATTACTGTGATCCTTTGTATGATAAGCAATTCGAAGTTGACGGATGGATGGATGGAGCATCATGGTGTGGGATCAAAATATCTGTGTCAGGCTTCCCAATGTGACACCTTATGCAAATGCTCCAAAAAATGTGTATCTTTGTCAAATAAATAAACACTTTGCAAAAAATGATATATTAGAATTTGAATATAGGCTGAATTCCAGTAAAAATGCTGGCATCCATCACGGTATTTGTATAAATATACATGATATTTGCATTTATGATGTCCTCTTATAAAGTGATTTCCTCCTTTTTTCTATGATCTAAAGGATGCAAAACTGTTTTGGCGTGCAGATACCCTATAACCGACTTAAGGTACGGGCCTTAGAGTTCTCCATAGCCATTAAACCCCTTCAGATTTAATACAGTACTTATTACCACTATGTGGATGGATTGCAATTACCATGCTAATGCAAATTGCCCGAGCAATTTAACTGCCTGTTCTATACAGGGACACGATGTATGGTTATTAATGCCCTTTAACTTTTCAATGTCAGAAATATAGGATTTGCCGTTCCCCAGACAGAAGTGCCTTAAGGTAACAATTACTCATAAACTAAAAAATAATTATGCACCCCTTAATACCCCTGGTGTCAACTGGATTGGAATCTGAGGTAAACAAGCCGAAACAAGCTTAAGTAGGGACCTGCTTCTTTGCAGATGGGGTCCGTTTCCCTTCCATAATAGATTGAAAGAGGATGCTGCAAGCTGGCCCAATGCTACCGGCCTAGCTAATCCCAAGGTGCGTGGTCAAAACGTAATGGCTGCAGGGGAGTTCATGAGAGATGCGGCTAATTGCCATTCAGAAAATTCCACAAATGCTGCAAGCACGTTGAGCTGCATCTGTGTGCTCACGGGAGTTTTACTTGTACAAAAATGTTTTGAGGGCAGAATGAAAAATTATTGGTTCAGAGAGATAACCAATCAGGTTGTGGAGGAGGTGGCACCAACCAATCAGATGTCTTGGACCCACCTCCTCTGCAATTTTTTTTCATTATGCCCGCAGAATATTTTTGTTTAAGTAAAACTCCCATGAGCCATCAGTGCAAACCACCGGGCACAATTAGTGAGCGTCTCATGAGCCATTGACAATGCAGGCAGCGCTTCCTATGAGTGGCTTTACCTAAGCTATGAGCTTAGGGATTTATGTGTGGCTCATGAAACTATGGGTTTCGCATGGATTTTAGTGCTCATGAGAGCTCTGTGTATGCTCTTATGTATGACCCTTTATAGAGTGCTTTTTAAATGTATGACTGCGAATGAACATCAAGCTTTGTGTATCTCTTGTGAGGCTCTGCAGATACACATACACAGACAGGCTTACAGCTGGGCTGTTGCTAGAAGATGTGTTGGTGTGGCCAACAGGCCCAATGCAGTGACAGGGACGCTGTTTTGTAAAAATGGTGCTGTCCATTGATTGAGATGTAAAACGGAGGTCCTGACTCTCTGAGGTCATAAAATATATCTGCATCTTTCTAAAGAGTAGGCGTGGTACCATGATGTCCCGGCTAAATTTTCCCACTGTGGCCCTTGCAAATCTTGTCAACTAATCATCCACTATATCTAATTCTCTCCTGTCCCTTCACCACCTTAGCTACTGTGTGGTGAGTGTACTGACTCAGAATAGCTGCCGTGGTATGATCCAGGTGGGTGATACACAGTGGTTGTAGTTTAAGTGGCTCCCCATTGCTTCTGTAATGCTCTTTAGGTGCTCTGAAAATCGCTATATAAATTTAACAATCATTCATTCATTTGTTCATTCATTCATTCATTCATTCATCCGCAAGTCCCACAGAGGCTGGGTTGCTTATTCACAGTATTGCCATACCTTAACCTGAATACCGAATTTGGGATGCTGATCTCATTTACCACCAATCAGCACCGGCCTAATAATGACTGCACCAGCCCATTCCTGTAATAAAGATCACCGTATAACCGCAATTTGTACAGGCCATTATCCGAAGTATTAGACGTGATAGGAAACACTTAGTATCATACACAGAGATTCACATTTGCAATTCAAATACAGTAAGTACATATTCTCAAAGGGACTGTCCTCCCCTTGGAATCTGTCTTAATAAAGTGCTCAAATAATAAACAAACAAAAACCAAATGCCTTTTAGGTGGTTGAATAGCACCTACTTCAGACAGAGAATTGAAGCTGTCATTTAAATATCTTAGTGCTCATTTCAGTCCCTGTTGTATAAACAGAATTTGTCTTGCATTTTGTTCTATTTGATTTTATTTTTGGTATTATGTCCAAACCACCATCCATTTTCCAAACCGCTTATCCTACTGGGTCGCGGGGGGCCCGGAGCCAATCCCGGAATCAATGGGCACGAGGCAGTGGTATTATGTCAACATGCTAAAATTTAACTTACTCTTGTTGCAAATTTACATTGTTACGCTGCTCGCTACATTTCCTCGTACACTTTGATCACTCTTTTACCAGCATTTTTTTTTAGTTATTCTGCGTGAAAGTGCTTTTTGCAAGAATGTGCTATAACCTGTTAAAAAAACATTATACATATTGTCACTAAACCAAACTTTCTCCTTTTTAAGCATTCATGTCGGTATTTAACTTTTCAAATCTGCCAGAACAATAAATTAAATACCTACATGAAATAGAAATAGGACAAACAGATATTTTGAATTCACAGAATGGATTTCCTAAATGCTTTTGAAATAGAGGAGTGAAAGATGGAGACTGACCTCCAGATGAACCTCGGATTAATTGCTTTCATCTCCGCACTACTCTACAGCTGCCCATGGTTTCAGTGTATTTGTGTGGTTTTTGCCAAGACGAAGGGGAGAGATGCTTTGGAGAAAAATGAGAGGCAATGTGTCTTGTCTCTCCTGTGCAAGGCCTTTCAGATAGTGATGGAATGACTTTACTTCGCGCCTGTGGAAAATGTCCCAACGGGGAAGCAGAGCTTTGCGTCTGGTGCCATCCCAGCAAGCAGGCAGCTGGAGCGAGGTGCCTTGTCGACCATCCCGAAGAACACCCCCCCCCCACACACACACACCCCCCCAAGGTGAGCTCTTCTCCCGTAAATGGGGCTTTAAGTGGGAGAAGCTGTGCGTCAGCCTGCGAGAAAAATGTCAAGGTGTTATCGCAGGTTCACGGCGAGCAGGATCCTTCTTGGGGCATGGGCGGGGGGTCGACCCCGCACTCTGCCCCCCCACCTGCTCACATCACGCCCAGCTGTACACCACCTGCGCTCGCTCGCTCAGTCCCATCGCCGGAAATATAAGCGCCCGTTTTTAGGTGAAGGTATTTTTGGACATGCTGTGTTGTGTTTAGAGCCGCACACTCAGGAGTACATACACCATATACTGTATGCCAGTGCTTCAAACTAGCAGGATTTGGAAATCGGCGAAAAACAGAGACTGAGACAAACCCCTTGTTTGGTGAGAGCCCCAGCTAAATCTCTGTTTTCTCCTACTATGAAGAAGGAATGTTTTACACAGATATTTCCTAATGTATCATTTAACAGTGACAATCACAAAGATTGTCAGTTCTTTCACTCAGTTTCACATAGTCAATATCAGTCACAATGGCCTGTATGATGATGACGTCATGATTATTATTGAACTCAGTACCAGTACAAATGACAATACCCTTTTGAATCCTTTGAATCCTCACAATATTTATATTAGTCATGTATGAGTTGCCCATCTAGGCATTTCAGTGTTGATTGTGTGGTACTAGTAGTCGCCCTCGTGAGGTAAAACCTTGCTCACTAGTATTAATTATCTACCACTTATCAGACTGCCTGCGATATCAGTGATGGGGGGATTTTGCAGTTTGAAGTGACATTGCCTGCATTTATTCCCCACATTCTGTTTTGATGAATTAATAATTGAATATGGGATCTCCTGCATTGTCAGAGAGACTAGACCGCAGCAAGCAGGACTCACAGATTAGGAGATGAGATTGCGGCATGCAGGAAACACGGTAAAGGAGACGTACTCTAGCAGACAGGTATGGAATATGGAGTCGTACCCTCCAAAAGTATCAAGACTGAGCTCTGAGCAAAGCTAGCTGCTCATAATACATGAGGACTGGCTTTAATTAAGACCCCAAGGACCACCCTCATCATTCCTGGACAGAACGAGATGGTGACACAGGTGTAGCAACTGTTGCATTCAATATCAGCTGCTTTCCGTGCAATGGCTGCAAAAATCTGTATACAAAACCAGCAGAATTCACCTATATCTATAGCCTGTGCTAGAGAAACTATAGAGTGATTTCAGTGAAAGTTCTTGTCTAATTTTGCAAACACAAATAGCAATGTTATCGTAAAACAGCACAGAATTGTCATATTTTTATCTCAGATTTCAGCAGCCTGAGTGCGCAGTACAGATTGTAGCTTCACTTTTCCCAAACTTACAGAAGACAGTGTAAATAAATAAACAAGTAAATGTGAAAAGGATACAGCTATTGGGTCAGCTTAGTACCAGTGGGAGGTATCATGTCAGCCTAACGTAAATGTCAAGCGATTCCCAAATGTTCTCACTCAAATTGTACTAAAAGTAGCCTGTCAGACAAAAATCTTGCAGCTGGCCTTAACCACAGGGCCAGAGCGAGCACCATGATGTGCGTCCACAACGCACGCTGAAACGTGCAACCCAGGAGATAAAAGGGATATGCTGTATATATCAGTGGCTGTCCAATTCACCATCACCATCATAGATGCAAGAAGCGAAAGGAAATTAGCGCGATGCAACGGAAAGCATGATGCATGCAGAGCAAAGAGAATTCAAACCAGAAACGTTATTTTGCCAAAGAATCAATGAATGGCAGATATTTTCTTAGAATAAGTAAAGGAAAGTTTTTAAAAACCTGTCAGCAGCAGAGGGCTACACTCTGGACAGGATGTCAGCTCATCCTCATGCAGCCTGCAATTACACACTTAGGGCAATTTACAGAAGCCACTTCATGCAAAGGATATGGATTCGGACAGCGGCGGAAGAAAAACAGACCATTCTGAGGAAGCCAACGCAAACAGGGGGGTAAGAGGCAAACTTGACACACAGAGAAGTGAAGGCAAGGCGTAATACCTAGAGGAGACACCTGCTAGGTCAATGTGTTCTCCACTCGCATTACCTCCAAACATTTCCTAAATCTCAGACTGAATACAAACATGGTTCAGTGTTGGTCAGTTATTTATCAGCAGCTACTTTCTGGCAAGCTGACACGCCGTCGGTGATAGGAGGAGGGAAACCAGAGAACTCGTCATTCTGGGACGGCTATAGCTCATAGCGGCTGCATTTGGGATTAATTAAACTGGACTTGGTCTCACACCAGCTGTCTTTAACCACCATGATCGATACCAGGCCATCCACCGGCTCACCAATAATCCTGTCCAGTCCCCTTGGACGGTGGACATTTTCGTCTCTTCCGCTCTTTCGGCTGTTTCTACAACAAGGGAGCTTCGCGGTGACATCCGGATGGTACTGGGCTCCCGGCCTGAGTGATGCTTTCCCACACTCCGACCGAGATGGTCCCAGCACCCCCAGATGTACAAGCTGTAACGAGCATGGTAACCCATACCAATCCAGATCTCCCGCAGTTCAAACATGTGACCGCAGCAGCAGTGAACTGCTGAAACAGCACACTACACGCGTGTAGACATGAGAGTCTTAAAGACACACACACACACACCGTAGGCTAAACTCTCAAGGAAGACACACAACATGGGATGAACTTCACACCCTCAGCCAAGCTACATTTCATGGCCTCAGTGCTACATTTCACGCTTTCAATGAATACGCACAAAACACACTGAATTCATGCCCTGCAGGAACACCCATGTGGCATCGGCTACATTTCAGTCTTAATTTCATAGCCTCAGAAGGCATGCTGACACACAGGCTAGAATCCATGACCTCTGCAAACATACACACACACAGGCTCAGCACAGATCGCTTCTTGTGAATGTGAAGATACGTTTATAAAGACGTCAACCATTATTGTAGAGATCAAATGAAAAAACAGAATATTATACACGGTCAGAAAAAAGTACCAACTTATACCTTTGAAGGTACAGTTGCTTGTCACTGCTGCTGTACCCTCAAGGGTCTGCCAATTGTACCCTAGATGTAGGTAAATGTACCTTTTAGGCTAATTTAAGGTAATGGGACCTTGAGGCCCATTTTTGTACCACTGGGGGTACATTAATGTTGTTTGTACCCTGATGAACAATGCTGTACCTGGGCTGCAAGGGTGCTTTAAATGGGGAGGGTTAGTTAGAACAACTCCAAGAGCCCCTGATTGACAGGGGCCCTAAAATATTTGGAACATATTTGCATTGGCATGGGTTTGGGGGCCAATATCTTGAGCTGCATCCCTGCTGGGCTGTACCCTGTTTTTCCGACAGTGTAGGCAGGGATACAGGGAGTTTACCGATCTACTGTAGCTGAGGGTTAATGGATAAAGAAAATTTAATTTCTGATATTTTAGTAGGTTCCCGTTAGAAGCCCAGTGGCTCAGTAGGTGACACACCTCTGTGGTTTGGGGTTGGAAACGTGGCCCAGCTGTGTGTGTGAAATTTGTCCTCCCACGTTGCTGGGATTTACACAGCTGCTCTGGTTTCTTCACGCAGTCCAAAAACAAGCAGTTAGTCTAATTGGTATCTTTAGACTGTGTATGTATTGTGTGATGGACGGCCATCCACGGTGTACTGCTGCCCTGAGCTCTTGCTGACTGTGACAGACAGAGCTGCCACCCATCCAGGATTTTCCAGGACCACCCCGGATTAGGGCGTCTGCCTTGGAAAAAAAACGAACACAGAATGTCCGTATCAATTTTTCTATGAAACCGACCAAAGCCAAAGATCCTACTTGTGGTCTCGACAGGAGCATTCTTGTTAACTTGCCTCCCAAGAACGAACTTGGGGCGCAATGAATCATGAAATTGGTCTCCTTTGGCGAGAATGCAACTGATGTGTTCTTGATGTTTGAGACGGGGCAAGAACGACATCCGGGGATATTTATCATCCTCTGCACTTCTGTTCTTAGTATTGGAACTGGTCCTCGGCGATGGAAGATGACATAAAATGGGTTAGCGAGAACACAAGTACAATCAAGTACGCATATTGGGAAACACCCAGGTTCTCCAGAGGATTTCGCTTTAGTACTGAATCATGTTTTTCTAATTAAAATCTTTAAATAAACTGTAACTGAACCTCCTGAACACAGGCTATTGTGCTGGTTAATATTCTGTCTCGCCACTTTTATTGTACTGAGCTTTACAAACTCTTTCCCATTGTATCTAAAAGTAAAGCCCCTCAGCCCCACTGGCTTTTAACAGGCGTATTGTATTATTATTATTTTTTTTTTAAAAAGGGGGCAACATCAGGGGGGAGCGTCAAGTAACCTTTACATAAGTGCCTGTTTATAAAAAGATGTCGGCATGAAATCTTCTTTTGGGAGACTCATTGCGCGGTGCTGGACTCCGCGCAGCGGGTTGGCGTGACTCACACGCACGATTATTGCCACGTTCCGCTAAGTGAATGAAGCGGTAACCCGGCGCTGCCTCTCCGCTCTCCTCCCAGGCGCAGCACGACGTTGCCGGGGGACGCAGTCGGGTCACGGTCCCCCGATGGGGCTGCGCGATCAGACAGCGAGCGCCCTGCACTGGGCTTCCTGAGTGCTCAGCATCATAGCCCAGGGGCTTGCCTGGAAAGCCTACGACAGCTTAATTTCTTAATCACAATGATACCGTTTTTGTTCAAAAGAAACCCAGTGTGGAATGAATAAATGAGTGCTCATTAAAAACAAAGCATAATTCTATTAAGGAAATCCCTGAGTAGCTGTACGATTCTAAAAATTCTGTTTCACAATCAGGGGCGCTGCGAAGGGGAGGAAAGTTAGGAGGATTCTAAAAAAATCTAAACTTAATTCAGGATTGGCGGTCCAATATAATGTGCTTTCATAGGGCCCAAAGCCTGTAGCGGCGCCCAATGTGCGGTAAGTGTATTAGAGTAAATATTCCGGCACAGGCTGGAGGGGAGTGTGGGATGCACGGTCACAGTCATAAAAAATTAAGTTATATGATTCCACAGAGATGACTGAAAATACTACTAACATTCCTTATGTGCCCAGATCCTACGAACAGAATGAGAACGGAATAATCTGAGTGAAAATATTGTTATATTTGACAATGAAAAAATATTAAACACCTCTAAGGGAGAGAGTGATCTGTATAGACTTGCTCATTTTAACGTGGGGAGCTACAGTGCAATGTAACATTCAGGTTACATTAAGTGAACATTGACATTTGATTACCTGAAATAGTACAATAGATCAGTCAGGTGGCAATAAAGCAAAATCCTTAAGCAATAAATACCTTGCATTATGAAACCAATATATGAAATTGTCTGTATCTGACTCCCTACCGAGGGATTACTTTAGATCTAAAATATTATCATTCCTGTGTACTTAGAGCAATGTACTTATTTCTGTACCATCCACGCATCCATCCATTTTTCATTTCATTTCATTTTCATTGCCCTATGCAAGGTAGGGAATAACGCAGAACAGGGGGGGCCACCCATTGCGCGCCATTCACAAGCATTCACACCTGCAGACAGTTCGGCAACTCAGATTAACCTTCATTTCTTTATACATTGTGGAAGGAACCCCATGACAAGACGAGGAGACAGAGCTATGGCAGAGACTTGAACCCTGGATACCATATACAACAATAATAAATTATGTATTTTATATAAAACACATGAACTACACATTAGTTTTACTCAAAAAGGGACCATCAGTCCTTAACGTGTGATTTGGTTTCTTTGGATTGTATCCTGTTTTGATTCCATGATTCTGAAAAACCAACCGGGGAGATGCTATGATCTTTTTTCAACCAACCCATAGCCGAAGTGCGAGTTTTGCTTCATGCTCATTTGAAATTACATCGCGATCGCACAGCCCACACAGGACGCAGATGCTGCCTATTCATAGTCACGTATGGCTCAACAAAAGATAAGTGCTCTGAGTAACACAGCTCACAAAGACGTTCTAAAAAGTGCTGAGGGCGTTGTGTGGCTCAGCAGGTTATGGCTCTGTGCTTGTAATCGGAAGGTTGTCGGTTCAGATCCCGCAATCCACAGAGTGATGTGAGCACTGACTAATTTTATTTATATATGTAAAATTACCCCCCCCCCCCCCACACACACACACAAATTCCTAGCAAGAAAAAAATCAGCTAACCTGTCTGCCCTTTAAATATATATTACTGCACAGTTCTGCATGACAGAAGTACAGTATAAGATAATGTCTCGTCAGGGTCATCTGTAGACACCCGCCTGCATGCTCTGAAACTCCCCTCATCAGCAATAGCCAACCACCTATGTCGGTGTCCTTTAAATAGTAAAGTGCTTTTAATTATCCCCTTATAAATCCCAGCAGATAAATACTAGTGCACTCTCCTACCAAGAATACATCCAGATTAGCCTTGTGGTAAGAGCTGTATATCACAGGCTAATTTTCCCCTTTCTATCGATCTTTTAGCGCATTTGTTTATTAGATATTGAAGAATAACCCTTCATTCCCAGCACGACCACTACTGCAGAAATCATAAGAACAAGCCGCAGAACTCAAACTCAGCCAGTGGGTTATGAAGGGATTAAAACAGTCAACAAGGCTTTAGGAGGCAGTAGGGAGGGGGGGGGGGGGGGTGTGGGGAGGACAATGAACATTCGTTATATACCATGAAGTGCTGTTTCAAAGGGACCGAAAATTGCACACCTGATTATATTGCACAGGATTATATTTTAACTCATTATATTACACCAAGCATGTTTCCGACAAAATAAAGACATAAAACACAACAAATTACATCCAGCTCTCTGTGTCCATTAGTTAAATCATGATTGACCAATCAGGCCCATCGTGTGAAGTGTGAGCCATTAGGTTGGCTACATCTCAAGTACAGGCTTTACCAAGTCTTATTTTTATTATGACCTTGTTCATACCATTTTTTACCACGTTTTAATGCGATCCTTTTTTGATGCAGATCCACGTTTTATTGAAATAAAACATGAATATGGGGCGGCATGGTGGTGCAGTAGTTAGCACTGTTGCCTCACACCTCTAGGACCCGGGTTCGAGTCTCTGCCTGGGTTACATGTGTGTGGAGTTTGCATGTTCTCCCCATGTCGTCGTGGGGTTTCCTCCGGGTACTCCGGTTTCCCCCCACAGTCCAAAAACATGCTGAGGCTAATTGGCATTGCTAAATTGCCCGTAGGAGTGCATGTGTGAGTGAATGGTGTGTGAGTGTGCCCTGAGATGGGCTGGCCCCCCATCCTGGGTTGTTCCCTGCCTCGTGCCCATTGCTTCCGGGATAGGCTCCGGACCCCCCGCGACCCAGTAGGAAAAGCGGTTTGGAAAATGGATGAATGGATGGAAAACATGTAAATATATAAAAATATAAATATACACAATATAAAAATTCCATTTACACCATAATACACATAATATTTACATGTATTATATCCATACACAAAATGTTTTTTTCTCTGTAAATAATAATCTAAGTAGACTAAGAATACAGCAACTTCAGAAATTTAACTTGTGAAAGGTTTAGTTGTAGGAGGCATTTGTTAAGAAACAAAAGCAAAACAATGAAAAACACTTACTTTCCTAGCCAATACAGACCAGAATTTAACTTTGTTTCCCCATGGGCTCTTTGCAGAGACTTTCTTTTAGCAATGCAGAGCAAACCGAGTGCATCGTCAGAGCAGATAAAGGCTCAAAATAAAGGAGAAAATAATAAAACATTTGGTGGGGAATGGCGTCCAGAGGAATTTCGAATGGAAAAGCTTAGAGGCGCAGACAGTTGGAACGTTCTGACTCGCGAATGGCAGGAGGAGGGCATTAAGGCAGACTGTCGTTCCCAGAAAATGACAGTCAGGACGCAGGCTCCGCACAGCTCGCTACGATGCTGGCGTCACACAGCAAATTCGGCGTATATATGCAAGTTATAAGCATGCACGTATCATCCCTGACTAATGAGGGAGCTCGCTGCTCCCTCAGTGCCTCCTCGGAGCTGTACAAAGCCCTTCCACCTCTCTCAGAAGCACTTAAAAATGACTAATTAGACCCGAGAATGGCCCCTTCAAAACCACCGCCATCACTGGTCAGCACTCGCCTTTACTTGCATGTACACCTTCTTGATGTGTTTACCCCAACAAGCTGGCAAATCCGGGCATGTGCTTGAAGGAACTATTTTTATTTTAAGACATTGAAAATAACATTTTTTTGGCAGGGGAAAGGGTGGAGAGTCTGGTTCGATGGGCGTTTCATATGCAAAGGCGCCTTTGCCTACAACGCACGCAGCTGTGAAGACCCCTCTCCAGGGAAGGAACCTTCCAGAAACTCCAGCCCCACATTCTGCGTTCACTCTGTAGTTCCGTCTGATTCAGGTCACATACAGTATCGTTTGACAGTACAGCCCTTATCTTTATCCGGAGCACAATAAGGAACTAAAGCCACTGCTATTTTACTGGATTTAGTTTAAAAAAAAAAAAAAAAAAACACCTTACATATGTTAAAGATGTCAAAGATAACACAAATTAATCAGAACCAGAAATACATATAAGATCATAAATATTCATTCTATCTGAAAATTTTAATTTTAGAATAGATGTTATTGCATAATATTTCGGATTATACCTACGCCAAACAGATGATGTTCTCAATGCCTGGATTAATGGAAGCATCTCAGACTGTGAACTGTTAGCCCTTGACAATCTGCAAGCAGGTGGAAAACTAGGTGTGGGCTCTGCGAGAGGGGCACCGGATGCCATAGGGTGGGGCAAAGTCGGGCACGGGGCACATCCATTCACTGCCACCGCGGCTCATCAGCAGCACTTTAAGAATGAGCTGTTTTTTTCTGTCAGCCACAGAAATTGTGCCCAGATCCTGCATCCCAGTGTAGCCCCTTCCAAGACCTGACATCTGTTTCTTTTTGTTGCGTGTTTTCCCTGGTGCTGATGCTGAAACAGCTGTCCCCCTTTTCTGTTCCTCCTCACCATTTTTGTTCGACTCTGTGTCAGTCTGCTCTCAGCCCCAGTCTCCCAGCCTGAAGATTGCTGCTTTGGGTCCTAAGAGAGGTCCTGTTGCAACACCCAGGAGAAGGGCATTGAACATGGATCGAGCCACTAAACATCTGGCTATTAAAATGAGTGAGAATCACAATTTTTTCTACACAGGAAATACCAGCCTTGCTGCTAAAGGTAGTCCAGTATTTAGGTAATAAATAGAAAAGACCATATTAGAAATAATTATTATTGTAAATTAAGCATTCCCTAACACTAAACTAACCAATTAAAATAAGCATTATTTAAATTTATAACCCGTCAGAAAGTTATTTTGTATCAAATACCATGGGTTTGCACGTTAACTACTAATTAATTGATGGACGGCCTTTCAAAATAACTGGAATTGAATTTTTTTTTTCCCCTCTGGGTACCAAGAAATAATTCAAGCAACCTTTTCAGAAACTCCTCTTTTAATACTGGAGTCAGAAAGATTGGAGCAACCTGCAAAGGCATATTCGACTTAAGAAACGTCTACAAACAACCAGTCCAAGACCCAACATGCCATATCGGGCAAACCCCAGACCTAGAGTTGTCTTCCAAGAAAACGCCGGCTGGAAGCCCAGACAGACTATGCAGAGAGGTCCTCCATTAACCCTCTGCTTCGTCATGGCTGTCCAGACATCCAGGAGCGCTTATCTACTGCAAGGCTCCTCAGCTGCCTGCATCCAAGCCAAACGCGGCCCCCCAGGGCAGACATACTTTCAAAGGGCTGTCTCGGCCTCAAAGGAAAACAGGAAAACAAGAAAAGAAATGGCATTTATGGTCACCTAGGCTACCAGTTGAAGTAGCAGCTCAGTTCTGCAATGGGAAACAAACACACTAGCTGCAGGATGGTATCGTGGTGCTGCATGTCTGGGTATGGCTCCTGGCCTTCTGAGAGATTATGCTGTACATCTCAAGGTCGACAATCTCCCCATCCTCTGATCTACTTCAGTGCACTCATGGATGATGAAACGTGTCAGTGCCACTGACCTTCCTGGATTAATTATTACTTTTAACCTCAGCTAGTAAGAATATATATCTGGAAAGGCCACAAATACCTCTCACGGTCTTGGCTAGCTTCTGGATTTGGCTTAGTTGCACTTCCTCTAGAGGCCTGCCTCCATCTGTACAAAAACGCGGCGTGCACAGCACGTCTAGTCAAAATACTGCTGGCGCATCTTGGCTTTTCATGAAACAATTTATTTTTAAATGACGACTGCCTCAGATTTGGTTGACCAATGTTTGCGCTTATGAAAATAAATATTCAGTGAGTACTGGCACACTCCTGCTGGCTCCTATGCCCCCTTCTGGCCCTAAGGCACTGCAAAAAAACAAAACAATATCTGAGCACGAGTAATAAAACTGCTCTTCGCAAAGTATAACTGCTTATTACAGAACTCCACACATTATTGTGGGTTAATGTGCAGCCGCTATACTGTAATTGCAAAACACGACTTGCATTTCTTCTCATTATACATAATTTTCTGAAATTACTGAAATGCTATTTAGAGATAATGGAGAAAATCTGTTTATATTTATTACATTAGCCTATTGCGATGCGCTCAGAACAATTTAATTTATTGCATTTCAGAGGGGAAAAAAATTTTATAATTAAAGAGAATGTTAGTGATGTACGTACCCAATCAGGGGATTATATTACTGGATAATGACGAGTTTCGGCTATGTTAGCTGCTACCAGATCATATACTGTAGCATGAACAGCATGTGGATAAAACACGCTCGGCTCATAACCAAGGTAACAAGTCAGCCTGGGTCTTAGATAAGTCAGTCAGCCTAGTACTGGCGGGCTGTGGGAAACAGCGCCGGAAAAGGAGGTCTACTGGTGTGCGGCGGCAGAAGAGGAGGCAATGACAGTACTGTTTTTAGTATGCTGAGAGCGACAGGATTTCCAACCCTTAACGGAAAATGACTCCATTGTTTTGCAACAGTTTATGTAACACGCACCTCCTCGCGGCGTCTTTTCCCGCCACTGTCGCGCCTAACGGCGGAGCGCACGCGCCTGTCTCGCTCCCGCGCCTGTCTCGCACCCGTGCCCGCGAAGAGCCGCCGCCACGCTTCCTTCCCTGAGATGAAAAGCTGCTCTGACCTTATCTCCAAGCCGGGTCCCGGAATGCAAAGCGAGGAGCAGTCACTACACTAGCAGGGAGCGCGCTTTAAATCACCCACATGGGGCCAGCCTCGGCGTGAATGGGCGCCGGACAGGAAACTCCAAAACCGGCTCAGCTTTTTAACCATCAGCTTTAACCAAGCCATAGCGAAAAGAAATTTCATTTGCGTAAGTATGTGTGTAGCTGCTTAATTATTACTACTTGAAACGAACACGTTTTAAAAAGCAGAAACAGACCTTGGGCTTGAACGAGTGCCTACGTGTGTCCGCGGATGTGAGCCTTATTGTGAACGAAGCCAGTATTGACCAGCTAATTCAGCGCATGCATAATGAACGAGGATCCTTATTATAGCGCCAAAGATGAACGGACAGATAAACCCCAACTATTTAAATTTTTATGATTATTCTCTTCAGTGGCATGATTTTTTTTTCATTACCGAGGTACAATGGCGTGTACAGATGATAAATATTCTTATAAGTGTAACAATTATATCTATCATTTGTAGTGATAGCCTTCACTGTTGACGGCACAAAGGCCGCAGTTCTGGTTTTGTGTTCTGGGCAGTGTGCCGGCCGCATAGTAAATTAATTAGATTGGCACCACGCCAGTCGGAGAACCAGTCCAAGGCATCTTCGTGCAATCTCCCCAGCTTTTGCTTAATGTATACATGCACTTTATACATGCTCTCAAAAGTCACGAAAAAAAAACCAATAACTAGCAGGAAAGACAAATAAATAAATAAAACCGCTTCTTGGTATGCTGACTAAAAGTAAAAAGAACAGACTAGAACAGTCTCTTCCCTTGAAGTCATGAAAGGAACTCATCTCAAAGTGGGAGGGGGGTAGACCAAAGGAGAAGGAATTAGATCAAGTTCCATGGTAGGATGCTGGACACAACAAAGTCACTCTGTGGGTGTGATATCCTGGACAAAGACTGCTTTTCCTTTCTAAGCTGTTGTTTACACTAGCGGCTAAAACTGTGGAAACACTTCCAATTTTTAGATACTGCAGAACTTTATTCCAGTTACTTATTTAATCATCCAATGTATGATATTTGTAACATTCTTTGTTTATAAACATGACCGCCAATATTCCTGTAGTCATCTATAAAGCGTAATGCCAAAAGTGCTTGATGTTTTCATAGTTTTGCCCGCTAGTGTAAGTGGCTACCAGAGGTGGAAAGTTCAGCTCCAGAAAGTGCAGGTTTTGTTTCAACCAACTAGTTGAGCATAAAGAGTGACAGTCACAGATTACTCAGCTGTTTGGTTGCAGCAAAATCATGGTCTGGATTTGTATTTCCTAGACCTGAGTTATCCATCTCTGGTGGCTACAATACAGTTTTGTTAATTAGATGATTATCTATATCTGTCTAGTATTTAAAGGAGAGCAGAATTCACCCCATGATCCCACTGTCCCCAGGTTGTTTTTTTGGGAGACGTCCCGACGTTTTGCATCATCGCGTGCCGTGATCCCAGCGTGACAAACTGATTTAGTGTGACGCTCATGTACAGCCGTGTTCATGTTACACTGGGCTGCATGACAGACCGCCATCCCTCTGCTTTTGCTGCTATTCATCATCCTGCTCATACAGCCATTACTCGAAGGCCAACCAATGTGATTCGCAGGGACTGATGGGATTTCATTGACATTCATTGACATCAAATACTTAATTTGTCCATTTTCCAGCAGCTTTGTCAAAAAGAAGACTGCAGATGATCCTGTACTCAAAATAACTGAACAGATTTTTTTTCCTGCTTATATATACAAATATTATCATGTTGCATAACAAAGAACTGAATTCACCTATCTTGCAATTTTTCCTATGTAGAAAAATTCTTTTGAAAGGTAAATTTTTAAACTTAAACTTGCATTTGAACTTGTATTTAATATGTCATATTGCCCCATTCAAAACACATCCTTTAAGACAACTGAGATCATTACAAACCCAGCCTATTAAAGGCTGCCTTGTCCATGCACTTTGTCCAATCAGCTTTATTCCCTGTGCTGCAATAAAATTAGGCCCAAGTTTTTGAAACATGGAAAAACTAAGCTATTGGCCGTTTTCCACAAATGAACTGAAACAAAATGTACTAATCAAGCAGGCCAGGACAGATAAATTTGCCTGCCAAGACCAGCTGTTCGGGTACAAGGCGGCGCTGCTGTTTTCAGCTGGGTCCAAGATCATACCTGTATGTGGACTTCAGCAAAATCCCATAATTGTTGTGCCAACGAGGAAGAAAATCATTTTGCAATGTCCTTTAATTACTATACTATTGTGGTATCTTTTGGCAGGTTAACATATTAAGTGTCATGACCCGCTCGTCCGATCCTCTGTGAGCCACGCCCCCTCGTTTACATCGTGTGGATTCCCTGTGTTGACCAGCTGTTTCGAATTGTCTTTATTAGTCCTGTGTATTTAAGTCCAGGTCAGAGTTTGTATCTCCAGTTCTGTCATTGTAGTGTTATGTTCACTGTTATGGTGAATTCTGTCCCGTGTGCCTCTACCTCTCCCCAGTAAATCCTTTTTTTTTTGTCTCAGCCCTTTTGTCCTTCGCCTGCTTCTCCGTGCGCTTGGATACCTGACATTAAGCAATGCAGCAATTTTGCTCTCACTTACTTTCTCAGTTTTACTTCTGTTTTTATTAGCAGAGCAAAGAAGACAGGACACGGTGGTGCGGTGTTTAGCACTGTTGCCTCACACAAATTTCTGCCCCCCCCCCCCCCCCTCCCAGTCCAATGCTAAGGTGAAAAGTAGTTACTAAACTCCGCATAGGTATGAGTCTGCTCTTGGGTTGGTGTCCCCATACTGGGTTGTTCTTTCCTGCCTTGTTCCCATATGCTCTGGATCCCCCCCCATAACCCTGAAGTGGACAAGCAAGTACAGAAAATGGATGGATAGTAAACAAGCCGAAATATTCACAACTCTTAAAGAAAGAATCTGCAATAGGAAAGGTTTGAATTCACTTATCACTGGACACATAAATGACCATTTAAAATCCACCACTTTAATTACGCTGCCCTGCCAAAAAATGGCATGCGATTGGAATAACCCCATTCGACAGGTGTGTCCCGTAAGACAACCTGTTTTGTATCCTATCAAACAAAAACTCCACTATCAAACAGCTCCACAGAAGTCTAATGGCTGAAACTGAACATTTGACGGGAAATTATGGCATTTTTTTCTGAAGCGCTCCGTGCCCGTCTTCCTCGTGAATAATTACCCAGTCTCATTCCAGGAATTTAAGAGATTAGGTCTCAAAATGAATACAGCAGCAGCTGATCTTTGATAGACCTTTAAAGGGTCACCCACTGTCTTTCAGGATTTATTGAGTGGGCAAACGGATCACAAGAAGGGAAAAACCATTCAGGTGAAATAAACAGCGCTTTTTGATTTTCATTATTTCATTAGAGCAGAGGGTTTCATTTTAATGTCATAAATGTAGCACATATTTGTCAGATTGTGATATATAGTAATTAGAAGGTAATAACAGGGAGCCCAGAGACTATATTAAGCACTTTATTATTATGTGAGTTAGTCCAGGCAGCAATTAAAAGAATTCAGTGGGACTGAACCAAAATAATGACGTTTTTTTTTATTGTAAATGCATGAAACGAAAAGCAACTTTCAGTTTAATTTCTTTCCTTCGTAATTAAGTCGTCATACAGCCACTCCCAGTTCAAGCCCTGGTTGCTAATATATGAAAATTGCCATTCTGCTGAGTGAAGGTGGCAGCTCATTTGTAAATGATATTTGGACACAACAGGTTGGAAAAAATGTTTCATATGAGCAATGTGAATTTTAATTTTATTCATAACAGGCATTTTGTGTGTGTGTGTGTGTTGGATTGTATGTATTGTAACACATCCTTGAGTGCGAGAAAGGCGCTATATAAACCTTGGCCATATTTTACTGCCTGAATTGTGGCCTTTACCTAATGCTGTGTTTCAGTAGTTAAAATAATCCAGTTGTTTTATTCATTACTCTTAATGAGAACATCAGTCATTCACTAAAGCTTTTTTGTCATTTTTGTACACTTCTAAAAAAATGACTATACACTTACACAATACTCCCAAGAAAAGTTCAAAGGACAAAAAGATAGGTGCCGGCTTTTTTTGACAACTTTAGGTGTTTGATTGGGAAGTACAGAAACAGCAAAGTGTAGAATAAGTACGTATTATAACATAAAGGATACCTTTCGATCTTTAAGTGTGCAGGAAGAAGCACTTTTAATGTACTATTGCCAAATACAGCAGAGAAACAGAGAAATCTGTCCTTGTTACAATAACATACACATTTCTAATAATCTGATATCACCTCTTCAGTCAGGTCCTCAGGTTATAATAATTAATATTTCCCAATCCAAAAATATTTCAATAACAGCTTCAAATATTTGGGTTTTACAGAAAAAAAAAAAAACAATTGCTGTCAAAATAGCACTTTGCTATGATATTAATTGTGGCATAAATTTTGATGACACATAATAGATTCATAAATAGCAGCACAGGATGATGCCGTGTTTACTAACAAAAAGGTGAGATTCACTGTTCCACAGAGAAGCGTTCAAGTCGTCAGCATGCAAGACTGATGCAACCAGAGGCAACGTAACTTTTCACAGACTCCAAGTGGGACCCACAAGGTCCGCAGCAGAATATGAATCGTTTCCCCCCTCCATCTTGGGGGAAAAAATATATATAAATATATTTTATATCTCTACCCTACTCATTTAAGTCTGGATCACTTCTCCAAGAATGCATAACTGGGAAGTTAAGGGAGAGAAGAAAAAACACGTGCAGGGAGTTAATTACAGTTGCCTTTTAAATGACTGACTCAAGGCTATTAGAAAGTAGCTTTCTTAAGAAGGGAAGACGGCGACTCGCCTGCAGTGGGATGTTTTGAATGATGAGATTGCACAGAGGCTTGTGTGTCAGGATTCCCCGGTGGAAGACAGGAGAGAGACTCATTCATCCCGTGATTAAAAGTGGATAAGGCTGGGACACAGCCAGGCCCTCCCAGCAATCCTAGCATGACGACGATTAGCCGTGTCATGTATATATTATATTTATACAAATACCCAGAAAGCTGAGGTATCTAGGTGTTAAACGTAGCATCATGCGTAGCAACGGGTCTGGCGTTAGCATACGGCACATATCTGCCAGCGTGTAGTTAGCCTGGCTGCAGGAAAGAGCGCAGGACATGCATGGGGCATCCAGCGTCTTGCCGCTAGCTGCTGCTCCTGGACATAGAGGTTGGGAGCTGGGAGCTCCTGATCTGCAGGAATCCTGCCATATTCAGACATCTCTCTTAGCTGCAGCCTGGTAGTTTTTAAGCCCCCCCCTCCACCTTCGCTCCTGTCGCCAGGTGCCCTACCTCAAGCACACTGGCACTGGCACTCAGAGACGCACTCGTCTGGAAAAGCTTTATCGGGAAGAGCCCACAGGCACAATATTCTCATTTGCATTTTACAAATGTATGTTTTCTGTCATGGGGGGGGGGTTGCTTACTTCACCACGTCATCCCCTGGGATGCAAAGTGAACCACCTGAAGTGACCTAAGAGTGGGTGGGGTGTGGAGGGGGGGAAGCCGTGACACCCACCGTCAACAATGGAGGTAATGTCACAATTTGGTGGCTGGACTGGAAATTCGGGTCAGTCTTCTGAAGTGGCATCGCAGTATGTAAATCGGTGAGGCACCGTCATGACTGGCCCCAGCTGCTTCCTAAGGCATCAGGAGTGTTTGCTTGGTGCCACACTGTCTGTCACAGGACCCTCATAGCTGACCGTCAGTTGTATACAATGTTCTTAAGGGTGGCTGCTAAATTAAACTGATGGTGAACTCAGGTCTGTGGTTCTGCAAAATTTCAGCTTTAATGTGTAGGATGGTGATACTAGAGTGAGCAGATAATGTGTGTCAGGGAGGACACTTTGAGGATTTCAAAACTACAATTAGAATTAAGCACTGAGTTCTTGCCGTGTGCTGATTGGTCAGACTCCTATAGTGGTGCATGTGTCACTAATGATAACGTGAAACAGCTGGATGAGTCTTTAAATCAAGGAAACAAAGCAAAGTACAAGAAGAGATGAAGTATTTAGCCAAGGACCGGAGCCTTTTGGTTTTAAAGCAGCTTGTAAAACCTGAACTAGCTCAAAGTGTCCTCACTGACATGGATTACATGGTCACCATAGGTGATACCCAGAGTTGGGTAATTCAGGTCCAGAGAGTAAAAGTCCAGAATGGGGATTTGTTTGAAAAAAAACCATTGAGTGACTGTGACTCTTTATGCTCAACTGGTTCGTTGAAACAAAATCTTGGTCTGGACGCTTACTCTCTGGACCTGAATTACCCAACTCTGGTGATACCGAATATGATTTCATGTAGACATTGGCCAAGAAAGGGCATGAACACAGCTACCTTGAACCAAGCTCCACAATCTAACATGTAGGACCCCAAAATACCCCTCCTACCTAAACAATGCTAATGCTACATGCAGAATAACATGAGTGGTGCCCAGCCTCTACATCAATCCTACTTATTAAACATTCTCTTAGCTAGTCCATGGGACACAAGGACTGTTCTGCTGCATGTTGTTTATTACAGAATATTGTCAAATATGATCATAAGCAACTAAAAAATGAACTACTTTAGTTGTCGTGCTGATTCCTTTAAGTAAAATGTTGACATTTATCCAAAAGAAAGTATAAAAATTTTTGTGTGCTTTCACTATTTTGTATACAATATAACTACATTACATTGTTTTTCTAAATACTAATTACTGGATAAATACAAAAGTATAATATAAAATACTTTATATAGGTAAATATGAAAAAAAGGTATTTTTTTCTAAAATACACAGCTATAGGCCTAGTACTCCTTTGACTGTCATAATAAATATTTACCTTTGTGATATTGAAGAGAGAAATCTTTTATCTTTTTGCGAACAGTAACTCCTCGCTCTACATTAAGTTTCTGGAGGTGAACTGATGCTGATGAGTCTCCAACATCTATATTGCAGCTGGGATACAAACATGCGACATGTCTAGTGGCTATCCATCATAGGGACCAATTCGCCATGTGCATTAATACTAGGAGGCCGGCACATTGCAGCAACCAGATAACAGGGATAACAGCTGCAAGATGTTTGGTCACTGAAGTTGTTTAGCCAGTAAATTTTCATGAGTGTGTCAACAGTGGATCCATTGCGCATAGAGTCATATAACCTATACCAGTGTTTCCCAACCCAGTCCTCAGGGACCGCCAGACAGTCCACGTACTTGGGAGCAAAAATGAGGATTGTCTGGGAGGGAGCAAAAACATGGACTGTCTGGGGGATCCTCAAGGACCGGACTATCGGCTATCGGGGGTATCAGCAGGCACTGGCCGAACCAAAAAGGCAAGTTTCTTCCAAAAAATGACTGCGCTCTCATCTGAATTAGGGTCAGCTAGCACAATAATTAGACTTTTAAGGCTGAAAATATTAAATCCCAATTTGAAAATGGCTTCAGGAGGATACAAGCCTTTCCTTTTATCCCTATGTATTTTTCTGTTCAGTTCACAATATCTGCTAAAGCAAAGCACAACTTTTTGTAATGCATCTATCAGCTGTATGTTTTAATAGTGCAATCTATGAATTACGAGGCCATTTTCTAAAACTCCACACTACCTGCTCCCCTGTTTTGTCCCAAATGCACCATGATCACTACAATAATCATCATTATTATTCATTTGGAAGAAAAAAAAAAACAGCAGCATTGTTAAACGAGAGGGTGGATCGTTCCTCACTGAAAGCTGCAAATGGTACACTGCACTTTGCAGTCTCAGTGGGAGAGTCTCACGCTGTCTCTGTATATTTTTTTACTGTGCTGGAACCATTAGGACAAAACCACATTTTTTTTTTTGATTTCCCCGTCGGAGGTCGTGTTTACCAGCACAGTGAGTGGAGATGTGAGGAGGATGCTGTTATTTCCAGTCTGGCCTATGAAAGAGACCCTGCTATTTTGCACCTGGCCTCCGGATGACACTGGCATCCCAGCGACACACTGCATCCCAATTCAACATGCTAATGAGCAGCCTGAGGGCATGACAGGGGACACTTATCCCCTTCAAGCACTGGAGGGGCATGTCTGCGGAGGATGGGCTTCGATGTCGGCCTCCCCCTCCAAGGATTACCTGACAGGCATGGAAGCATATGCCAAGCTGGATTCCCACGATCGCGCAAACCCTAACGTGACATGAAGATACCCTAATTACTCACAGCAGGCCCCAGTGTTAGTCCTTAACAAACGTGCTTGTTTACGCAATAAATTCACAGGAAATGATAGTCGTAAGCAAGGCATCCGCGAGCCCTGGATATGATTGGGGATAATGACGGCAGAGACAGTGGCCTGTAGCGTGCTGCGGTGAAGCTAATGGACAGCGGTCATAGGCGATCTCTGCTTTCATATCACGCTGCGAAAACTGAAACTACTTCCAAGAACATTTACTAAAGACGGATTACTGCAATTACAAAATTAATCTGGTAGACACAGTGTCCATGGAGTTTGTCTACAACTTGAAAATCACACTTACAATAGACAGCATTTACACACACCAACGATTTTATATATGTATGTATATATAACACACACACACACACACACAAGCAGTGCTCTAATTAAATGATACTAAGCATTTATACAGAATTTATATCCAATGCAGGATGGATTTTGCCGCGGAACTGAGCATACGGGCATACAGATCCCACAGTGTCTCTGGTGTGATTAGTGTAAGCATTCACCATACAGACTGAAGCATTCACAAGCTGGCTAATATATACCCAGAAGGTAAAACACTCATTCATTCAAACAACTGGAAATAATGACTCTTTTCCCTGACAGGGAGAAAGAAAAGTAGAGCTGGGAATGACAGAAAAAGGGCACATACACCAGTAAGGAAGAAAGGAAGATGATTAGAGGAATTTGAAATGAGTGGATACCTAGTGTGAACATACATGATGAGTATTAACATTGTGCTGTCTCTAACCACAGCTAATTGTTGAGATGGTGAAGGATTTTTGTGATTGCCTGATCAAATGTATCCCAAAAGTTTTGGGACTTTATTGCACAGAGAGACACGAAGATCTCAGAGAGCAGACGCCGAAAACGGAAGCAAATAATAGACGAAACCTATGGATCTCGCAAAGCAAATGAGAAAACCTGGAGATCTTTATGCGAAATACACATTTTCTGAGTGCTTCGCCCCAGCGTGGGAGCTGAACCCCGCCGTTAAATTCACATCATCACTCAGAGGACAGGCACTTCAAAGTTAAAATGCTGATGGCATCAGATTCCTGCCCGTCCTCAGCCAGTAAGAGAATTTCACAAAACCAGAAAAGGTCAAAAAGATCTCAGAAAGTCCAGACAGATGGTCTTACACCCTAATCACACACAGGGTCTGCCTCGAGAAGAAGCAGGATGGGCACCAAATCTGAAGCTCCTTGCTAGCGTCGGGGTCTCAGGTGTGATGGCAGATATTAAAGACTGTCTTAAGATGAAGAAAAATAAGAAAAAAAACATTGTAGATTAATATCTCATATAAGTGTCTACATTTGTTGTGTCTTTTATTCATTCAATGTTTTTTTCTGCTTTCCGTGAATTCCTTCAGATAAATGCATCTGCACGATATTTCAGGAAATGTTTAAAATAAAAAAAAAAAAAAACGATAAATATCAATTGATCACCTTCAGCCAGCCACATATCACCATGGAAACAGAAAGGACACCTAATTAAAGTGAGGAGCAAGACCACAATTTCAGTTACGTAATCTATCATTCAGAAACCGCTGAAAACACCGTGCCACTTATAACCACATAGGTTTTCTTTTTGCCAAGTTGTATTTTTAATTATCATTTTGAATTAAAAGATAAATCACAAAGGCTTAATTGGTACCAGCTCGAATCTTGCTGTTCTATAGAACCAGCCCGCAGCTTTACTGATGACAGTACATGGCGATGGGTCAGGTTCTTAATTAATTCCCTGCTCCTGAACGCATACATCATGGACATGTCTTGGAAGCTTACTGGGCAAAAGTGGAAACTCCGCTTAAAATAGAAACACATCTTTCTGCTGCAGCTCTCTGCAAAAAAAAAAAAAAAAAACTACTGCTTTTTAATCTCCGAAATAGGTCAATGAAAGTCCCATGTAACAGTGCGTGTTTCCGGGGAGCTGCCCGCACTCCCCTGCAGGCCTCCCGTGCGACTTTAACCCAGCAGCCTGAAGGCCATGTGTGCCACCAGGGTGCGCCATCTCTCAGGTTTACCAGATAAATGAAGGCATCCTTGTTCCCAGACATTTCTCACGGATCATACAGCATGGTCCCATGACTGGTTACCGCTGATGTTCATCTTCCCCAGCCGAGGTGCACTGCGGCTGGGGTGTGCTTGTAAACGTGCAAACGAAAACCCTCCACCCCCTTCCCCAAACTCATGTAAGTCACAGGAACCCTGTAGAGTGATTAGCAGAGGCCCTGCCAGACGCCCTGTAGTCCTATGTGAAGTATGAAAGTCTTTGCAGATTGAAATCTCTCCATTACGATTTTGGAACCCTTTGATCTGACTCTGTCTTCTAATTAGTTCTACACAATTTAAGGCTTGTTCAAGAGATACTGTCTCTGGCCTTCTGCACGCTCATGGGAGTTTTACTTGCACAAAAATATTCTGAGGGCAAAATGAAAAATGATTGGTTTAGAGAAATAACCAATCAGATTTGAGAGGAGGTTGGTCTAAGCAACTAGAGGAGGCCGGACGAACCAATAAAATATTTTGGTCCCGCCTCCTTTAGTTGCTTGGACCCACCTATTCTAAATGCCTTCTGCACGTCACTGTCATAGAACACTGACAGCATGGCGAGTGACTGTTTTTCTTATATTCTCATATTATTGCTATAATTTTTCTATAATAAACAATGCCAGTTGACTGAAGATTCTCAGGTACAGCAGGGCATTAAAGAGAACACCTCCAGCAGGGCGGCGACAACACTCAGCAGGCAGTTGGTTATTGTGCCCAGCTGAAAACGATCCATGTGGCTCTCTCTGGGACTTTACGCAACACTCCCACGCCAAACTACCTGGAGAGTAGAAATATTTTAACCCCCTGTGTGGGCGGTCTCACCAAAAATGGACGCAGACTGACAGCTGTGGCACCGGACCGCCACCCACCTGCCCGGCTCACCCCCTTCAAGGCCCTGCACGAACACTCCACAGCCCCCACTGACCGTTGAGTGCCAAGGATGATGCACCTGGTCTCCCCAGACTTCACCTCCCTCCCGCTTGCCTACGCACGCTGTGGATAAACGCACTTCTCTGGAGGCTAAATGGTTTCCTCTGTCTCTGGCCCTTCCTACACATGACAGGTGCCATTTACACCTGGCATGCCGTTCTGTTGTTTGTAGCACATTTTTTCTAAAGAAAGGCTGAAACACACTTACAATCAGTGATGCATGCATTTCGACCATATACATTTCCTTGTATTAAGAAATACAAATTTCCTTATGCATATCAGTGCCAATGGAAATAGAAAATTCATTAAACCGTCTATGACTGATGGCTGTAGCTAATTAGCAGTCAGACTCAGTAGGAGGATGCGAACGTGATCATTTCACAAATAACGCAGACGTCCTGCAACCGTAGCAGAAAACCGAGACACACTGAGTGCCATCAAGCGCTCGGGGCTAATGTACAGAATCTGGCATTAAAAGCGAATACAGGGAGAGCAATAAAAAGAGTCCGTAAAAAAGCTTATCACACAACTGCAGGACTTTCTCAGGGGTGACTGGCTGAAAGTTATCACAGCAACAGAGGCAAGTGAGCAAAGTCTTTAGCAAAGTCAGATTAGGGCACTAAAAGGGACGCACTGGAGAGAGGGAAAAAAGTCAGAAGAACCGTATTCACTTTGAGCCGGCAACAACCCCCTCACGCCCAGGACAGCAATACAAGCCAAGCACCAAGGCCTGACCTTTGGACCCCCCAGTCCTGAAAAGAAAACAAACAAATAAACCAACCATACTTAAGATATGGGTGTTTTGCCGCAGTGATTTTAAGTTTCACCTAGAAGTTTCCCAAAAGGGATACAATATTACAACCTACATTACAGAAAACTATACTTAAAGGCATATAATATTATAAGCAATACTACACATGACTAGGTATATACACTGTCAGAATGAAATACCAATTTGTACCTTTGAGGGTACAATGACTTTTCACTGTGGCTGTACCCTCAAAGGTCTGCCAACTGTACCCTTAGCTGTAGGTAATTGTACCTTTTACGGTACAGAAATGGACCCTGAGGAACATTTTTGTAGCATTGGGCTGTACCTTTTTTCCAGCAATATAGGATGTTTAACTGCATCTGTACAGACAAAAATCATATGGGTAAAATGCCAGGTAAAGAAAAAGTCTACCATTAGTTTTACTATTACGTCTGCCTCCTGTTGGAAATGTTTCCTGTTGCATAAAACTAATTATTATAGAAAAACATGACACAGATTTTCTAGTCTGAAATTAACCAGAGCCGTCTGGAATTCTGTTTTTAATTCATATTTTTAATGAAATATAATGACGAATGCACTTTAAAGTTAGACAGGTGTTTTTAATGGTCACAGAGGAATCTGCCCCCTCCTCATTATCTTTCACTTGAAGTATACAGTGCAAACACCTTTTTATTTGGCTGATACTGTACATGTAAAATATTATTTCTGTGCACATGAACAAATCTCACTTTTCACAGTGTGCTAATTATTAAAGCAGCTCTCCAGCATGTACAATGTCTATTGTTTTATTGACTGGGTCCTAATTTACTACAGTAACAGGGTTAGGCAGAATTACATATTCATTAGGGTGTGTGTGTGGATTATGTTTATATTACATTGGGCCTCACAATGCCATAAAAACCTATTATTTTGATGCTATGGGGATAAAACAAAGGTCCCCACAAAGACATGTGAATGCAATGAAAAAACTAAAAATATTTCCTTTGGTTACTTATGTTTAAGGTTAGGCGTGGGTAGGGGTTAAGGTTGTCATCTTAGGATTAGAGTTTTCCAATCATCCATCCATTTTTCAAACCGCTTATCCTACTAGGTCGGGGGGGGGGGGGGTCCGGAGCCTACCCCGGAAGCAATGGGCACGAGGCAGGGAACAACCCAGGATGGTGGGCCAGCCCATCGCAGGGCACACTCACACACCAGTCACTCACACACGCACACCTATGGGCAATTTAGCAACTCCAATTAGCCTCAGCATGTTTTTGGACTGTGGGGGGAAACTGGAGTACCCGGAGGAAACCCCACGACGACATGGGGAGAACATGCAAACTCCACACGCATGTGACCCAGGCGGAGACTCGAACCCGGGTCCCAGAGGTGTGAGGCGACAGTGCTAACCACTGCACCACCATGCCGCCCCCGGATTAGAGTTTTCTCCATAGAAATGAATGGAGAGTCCCCACAAAGGTAAAATGACAAACCCGTGTGTGTCTGAGTGAGGAAGAGAGTTTATGCAAAGGCATCATGATGCAATGACCGGAGACAGCAGTAGTTCTTCCACACTTTTGCCTCACTTTGAATGTGGCCTTCACTTCAGAAACGTCAGCCTGACCTGCTTCCGACAGCCTCACAGCTGAAAGGCAGCATATGGAGGTCCGGAGCAGCTCAAGGCCACCTGCATGGCCTAACCCCAAAATTCTTAATCAGTTTGTAGGAGGGGTTGGACCATGGGGGGCAAACTGAAGTTACCATGATGATATGGGGAGAACAAACAAACTCCACACACACAGAGCTGGGAATGGAGACTCGAACCCTGGCCCCAGAGGTGTGTGGCGACGGTACCAAGCACTGCACCACCATGTCCCCCCAAATGAATAATGTCTTATTTCTAAATGTAATATGATAGATTTCAAGGAATAATTCTAGCAATTTTCTTACAGCACTATAATGTAAAGTACTGTTCTCACGAATCAATATGTGACTTATTTATCAGTTACAGATTTACCATTCTCAGTATCTAGTTTTCAGATTTCATGTTAACTGACAATATATTCCAGTGTATGATAGCTGTGTATGTTTATCATTGACAAAACTGACAAATTTCAAACTGTGTTTTTAAAGCCCTCGCCCCCACCTGATGATCTTACACTTGTTATACAGGAACATTTTTCCCTTTTAAGGAACTCGAGATAAATACTCTCCATAGCACACATCAGCCGCAGTGGAAGGAAATCAGCTGTCAGCACTGAAAAACTGGCACGCATCATTTGGTAAAATGAGGTTAATGAAGGACGAAAGGCATGTTTTGTCTGACATTAAAGCCGCCTAGCATGAACTGTTCGTTACAGGAGCCGCGCGGATCGATACCAGGCCAGACTTGCCTGACATGGAAGATAACGAGACCCCGTTCCACCATTGACAAATCCGCTGGCTTTTTCTCATGTTTGTGTGTGGGATCCTGCATCTGCTTGTGTGTGTGTGTGTGTGTGTGTGTGTGTGTGTGTGTGTGTGTGTGTGTGTGTGTGTGTGGCATACAGATAAAAATAAAAAAGATGCCCCTGACGTTTCATACAGAGCTTGGAATACCCTGCAGAAATACTGCACACAATAACACATTTGTATTAGAGACCAGAAAGAGAATAAAATGGCCTGAATCAGACTTAAGTGGCAGTAACTCTCCAGGTCTGACATTTGGGTTCAGAGTCCTGGGAATTGGCTGATATTCCCTCCCTCTGCTGGCCCAGTGTGGCCTTCACTATGTCAGTTAAATGTGACAAGGATAGCGCTGCAGGTGGCTCCAATTGCAACTTGTATGTATCGACACCGCTAGGAGTGACAAGCACAGGAAAACAGCTCCATGATTCAGTCTTAACGCCATTGTCCCATTTCCCTTAGCACAGATTAATGATTCAAACACGTTTCATTCCCTTTTCATGCAAAGAAAGAGATACTGTATCACTAATGAACCAAAATTCTTACTGAGGATGCTGTGTTATTTCATGTAAAAACTAACCAAATGTCATATAACGTATATTGTATAATTGTATTTTTGCTCAGTGCAGAGGAAATGGCATGCAAACATTGTTCAAAGGCCAAACCAGGTAACATTCTACAGCCTAAATTACAAAACAAAAACAAATTCTGGATCAAACCAGTAGACCTTTTCAACTGGTATTAACTGGTCAGCACTTCTTACCGGGAGTAACAGATTGAATTGACGAAACTGACCTTCTATTTGAAAACAAACCATGAAACCAGTCAAAAAACAAATTTAAAGACGGCAGAAAATTAAACTGCAATTGCATTGGAAATTTGTACAGAGGATTCCGGTTTCCCCCCACAGTCCAAAAACATGCTGAGGCTAATTGGTGTTGCTAAACTGCCCATAGGTGTGCATGTGTGAGTGAATGGTGTGTGAGTGTGCCCTGCAATGGGCTGGCCCCCCATCCTGGGTTGTTCCCTGCCTCGTGCCCATTGCCTCCGGTATAGGCTCCGGGACCCCCCCGTGACCCAGTAGGAAAAAGCGGTTTGGAAAATGGATGGATGGATGGATTTGTACAGAGGAAAATGGAAAGCACCACACAACATGTGATGCTCCTCTGGATTCTCTCATGAGGATGTGAGCTTAGAGAGTTTGCACGTGGTGTAACTGAATAACTAATCGCAGTAGGGGAGCTCGTTATTGCTGTTATACCATGGATCAGGATTGATCTAGTAAGTGGAGTACAAGATGTGTGCTATGTATATAGATAATAACTAATCCATTTTTACTAAAACACATTGGTTTTAATTCCAGTTTTTAAATAAGGTCTGGTTGATATTGGTTCAGACAGTGGCCCACATGTGGTCCCTGTCAATGTGCCTGAAATGCAGTTAGTCAGTGTTTATTTTGACTTGACATTCAAGAAATATTGATCCATAGTCTGATTGGACTCTGGCATTTACATGTGGTCAGATCAACACAGTAAGTTGTCAAAAACACTTATGAAGGCTTAATCCCATTTTACTGTCTATGAGGACAATGGTGAAGAAGTGTAGTCCTTCGGTTCTAAACATTCCATAAGAAGCCGTGGTTCAACGGTTACAATGATACGTCAACCGGAGAAGATTAACGTCATATAAGAAGCTATAGGTGATATATGAATGAGGTGGTACAACGAAAAAGCCAGGGTGAACAGCAAGACACAATACAGTTCCTTATAAAATGAACATTGTACAATGCAAAAGGCCAGTGCTGTGTACTCAGTTCACCAGTGACCCAACTCAAGAACACTTCATTCGTGATGCGCGGGTCGGCACGGTAACGCAGGCTGTCAAGCAAGTTTGAAAACATGTCTTCTCCGTGGAGCAGTAACGTCGTGTGCAAAAGGCCAAAAGTCTACAGCTAGAAGCCTTGGAAAGATACCAGATGATCTCTGACAGGTGCTGAAAACGTAAGTCAAGGATAAAAATGGAAAGAAAATCAAAGTGTCTACCCCAAGACTAACAGAAACTGACTAAATATAAGATGTTCTCTGTCATATCCGATGTTCAGTCTGCAGTTACCGTCTGTTGTTATTTACCAGTCATGAAGCTTCAATGCAAACCATACATCTTCTGCATTCCTAATTTTGCTTGTTTGACATTAAAAAAAAAACATAAATACGATTTATCTTCAAAATTCATTCTATTAATTTAATTACCCATAAAAATGTCACTGAAATAGTCAGATCATCACAAAAGGTGAGACCTTCTGTTCTAATACGTACGGCGAATTGTAAAAAGCTCCGTTTCTCATTCTTCAGTTTTGCTTCATACATAACAACATTTGCTACTAACAAGGAATATGTATGCCGTTTCTGCACTTCCCTGTATGGAGATTATTACATTATCTGTCCCAGCAGTTCACCAGCGACTCCCTGCTGATCTGACATCTATTGACACCTCGCTCTTTGAAATAAACCTGATTGTTTGTCTTGCAAAGGGGGCCTGTCGGTGTTCTGATGGGGGGGGGGGGGGGGGGGAAACACAGAGGCGAGACATGTGGAATATCAGACACCTGCAGCTCCCGTCATAATTACAGCTCACTCCTAGACACCATCCTGTACATGTGCTCGCTGAACACTTACACTTGTGATAGGCACTGTCACCACACGTGTACACTTACGAACGGCACAGATGGAAGTGTAAATCGTCTCTTTAATGATAACATACGTAATGGCTCGCTAACAGAGAGCAATTGGCTGCTGCTCACGCTATAGATCTGAGCCTAATTTTGATCCTTAGAAATGAGTAATCCCACACTGACAAATCATAAAATAAACTATCACTATTAATATTATTATTAAGGATAATAATATCAACACCCTTTCGAGACAACACAGTTTTCTTAAAATGGATCATTTAATGCTTTGATGTTTTATACATGAACGAAATAAAAAAAACAAAAGGCTAAAACTAAGTGTGTGTGTGTGTGTATACACACACACACACACACACACACACACACGCCTATTACATAAGATTCAGTATCGCTAATCTGGGACTGTCATGTAGCCTTAGCATGCTAATGTGGCCCTTACAGAGACAAACAGTTCACTGATCACAAGGACAGTCAGCAGCTCCCTACACGTCCTGTAACGTTTGATAAGTTACACCCAGGATTTAAATATACAAGCCCACATCAGAAAAAGTTAGGATGCCTGCTAAATTAAAATTTATAATGAAAACATTGACTTGCAAATTATCTTTGACCTGTTTTACATTGTGAACAGCACAACAGCACAATTCTTGATGTTTTACCTCGTGAATTTTGTCTTTTGTTTTTTGTTCAAAATAAACACATATTTTAAGTCTTGCAACATATTTCAAATAAAGATGGAACAGTAAAGCATTTACCACTTTGTAATGTTGCCATTATAAAGTTCAGGGACATTTAGTGACCGGAGTCACAAAGCGATGAAGCGTTTCAGCTTTAATTTTGTCCCATTCTTCCTGCAAAGGTGTCTTAAGGTGTGCCACAGTATGGGGCATGCGTTGTCACATTTCGCATTTCAAATTGCACCACACATTCTCTGTTGGAGACCGGTCGGGACTAGTGTTAGGCCAGTCCAGCACCCGCACCCTCTGCTTCTGCAGCCATGCCTTCGTGATGTGTGCAGAATGTGGTTTTGCATTGTCTTGTTGATATATGCACGGGCGTCCCTGGAAAAGATGTTGTCTTGAAGGCAGCATATGTTGTTCCAAAATCTCCATGTACTTTTCAGCATCAATAGTGTCTTTAAGCTGCATTAAAGTCACCTTTGCCAAAGGTGCTGAAACAAGCCCGGTTTTTGGACTTGCTAAACAGTCTGGGCGGATCTTTTCATCTTTCCATCTGAGAGACGGTCCAGAGCACATGGCGTCCAATTCCTCCAAAAATAAAAAATAAACTTGAAATATTCATTTGTCTGACCACGATACACATTTGCACTGTACGACTGTCCATCCCAAATGCTTCGGAGCTCAGCGAATTCCCTTTTCTGGACACGGTGAACCTATGCCTTTCTCTTGGCACTGCAGAGTTTTATCTGGCATGTGTGAATGTAACTTCACATTAAAATGCTTGACAAAGGTTTGCCATAGTAATCCTGAGCCCATATGCTTATATCGATCATAGATGAATGACGGCTCTTGACGCAGTTCCGTCTGAGGGATCGGAGATCACAGTTACAGTATTAAGCTTAGGCTTGCGACCTTACACTTTATGCACTGAAATCGCTCAATATTCCTTGGATATTTTAATTATGTTATGCACCGGAGATGGTGCAAAATCCAAATTACTTCCCATCTTTCTTTGAGAAACATTGTTTTTAAACACTTCGATGACTTTCACACACGTTAGCTGGACGATTGGTGATCCTCGGCCCATTTTTGCTCCTTTGGGATGGGGCCTCTCCTGGATGCCGCTTTTGTTTCAGACCACGGTTACAATCACCTGCTGACATTACCTGTTCCAAATCATTCCATTACTTAATTATTTTATCGTTACTAATCCTAAATTGCTCCTGTCCTGACTTTTATTGGAATGTGTTGCAGCCATAAATGACTGCAATGGATGTATATTTACAAATGAAATAAAGCCGATTAGACAAAACATGAAATATCTTCCGTTCAAACTGTCTGCAATGGAATACAGGTCAAAGTAATTTTAGAAATTACTGCTTTCTTTTTTTTATTTGCATTCTCTATACTATCCTAACTTTTTCTGATTTGGGGTTGTAGCCCAGCTCCGCCTCCTTATATCCAAATCGTACCTTGCCAGAGCACAGCTCCGCCTCCTTATATCCAAATCGTACCTTGCCAGAGCACAGCTCCACCTCCTTATATCCAAATCGTACCTTGCCAGAGCCCAGCTCCACATCCTTATATCCAAATCGTACCTTGCCAGAGCCCAGCTACACCTCCTTATATCCAAATCGTACCTTGCCAGAGCCCAGCTCCACATCCTTATATCCAAATCGTACCTTGCCAGAGCCCAGCTACACCTCCTTATATCCAAATCGTACCTTGCCAGAGCCCAGCTACACATCCTTATATCCAAATCGTACCTTGCCAGAGCCCAGCTACACCTCCTTATATCCAAATCGTACCTTGCCAGAGCCCAGCTACACATCCTTATATCCAAACCGTACCTTGCCAGAGCCCAGCTACACCTCCTTATATCCAAATCGTACCTTGCCAGAGCACAGCTCCACCTCCTTATATCCAAATCGTACCTTGCCAGAGCACAGCTCCACCTCCTTATATCCAAATCGTACCTTGCCAGAGCACAGCTCCACCTCCTTATATCCAAATCGTACCTTGCCAGAGCACAGCTCTGCCTCCTTATGTGCAAATCGCACCTTTCCGGAGTGCAGCTCAACCTCCTTCAATGCTAACCTTTTTTCTTAATGTCCAAAATTTAGTAAAATATTTCAAATGAAGAGTTTAATTAAAGGTCAGTTAGGGCCAAAAATGATATTCTTTCATTAGCTTTAATATAAATTTTCATTGATATTTCTGACTAGACATTCATTTCTGAAATGGATGAGATATTCCTACAAGATGCCTTGATTTCTGCCCTATGTTTTGGTCTTTTGACTTATTCCACTTACCGTACTGCTGGCAAAACTTTACTTACTGGCTAGACTCTGCTAGAGGTAAGATCTGTGTAAGAAGCAATCCAAGAATAACTTGATATTTTAATGCATTTTCATGGGGACAATATGAATGAAGAAAATAACTTAAGTCATTTTGATGCATTTTAAAGTTTCATTTACATGTTTTTTTAATCAAGTACTATTTAACCATGTGATATGTACAATAACCATATCAAATAAAAAGAAGTTTTTGCACATGCTGCATCTAAGATTGTGATCATAAATACATATAAAACTAACAAACTAATGTACAGATGGCAAATTCAGGACCCCCCCCCCCCCCCAACAATACCCCTCTTCCTCTCTGATTCTAATTTAACCCCTAGTTATTCCAGCATGCACACAGTAGCCCCATGTGATTGCAGTGCTGTGAATGCACCATCTTTAAAAGGAACTGGCCTGTAAACATTACACTGCGCACTGCAAGCTTCTACCACTAAACTCACTGCTGTAAAAATGTCCAGCTTGATTAATTTATTGCTGCCATGACAACCAGGTTTAATAATACCCAGAAGCTAACAGCTGTGGCCACTGTCAAGGCAGGTGAGATGAGCTTGGGGTCCAACGCTTGCTTCTTTATGACCTACCTGGGTCTCCGTTGACGTGCTACATCACGCATCGCATGTTCTTTTACGGCCGAGATTTACAGCGTACGCATTATTTAACATCCACTGCGCGAAGCGTCATGCCGCAGCACAGAAAGGCTCTGACCCGACTGGATATTGCACAGGTGTGGTGATAAAAAGGACAATGGAAAAAGGGCGGAAAAAGGACGCAAGGTCTGCTAAGACCCAAAGCCCGTTAAAGTTCAACATTGTGCTGTTTAATTTTAGACGCCCCAATGGGTCTCATGATGCATCTAGGAGGGTTGGTACTGGTACCAGAATGCCATGACCCCCACGCAAGGGTGGTCACCAGGGTAACGGTGAGTGATGGGCTATATATGTACCGGGAACAAGACCTGTAGAGTGTGATGAGTTTCTGGATTATCAAAAATCCTGGCATTCACCCCACTGAACCCAGAAGCACTTAAGGCACCAAAGCCACACTGATGAACGCCTTTGACCAGAGGTGCGACGTGTTTGAGACGATCAACACGGGATCCTGAGACACACACATATCCATACAGAAGCACCCAAGAAAAATAAAGCCACTACGACCCAAAGTGCTGCAACTACGCTAAGAAGTATTACTAAACAAGCTGTTTATTACATTATATCATTCCATTTTCAGCAAGACCCCTACACCCCCGGACAATATACAAAGGGCCACCATACAGCGACACTGCAGGATATATAGAAGAACATGAGATGAGAACCATACTATATGATATATGTTTACAGTTTGCGTATGATTAGAGCCATATTCAATTAAACACCAAACGCATAATATATTTGTATTGTATTTTGACCTGAATTAAAAGTGGAAGCTTCGTTTAACCACTAGGGGTAACGAAGCAAGACGAATAGGCCAGATGATTGCTAAAGAAAGACACTGCAGGCAGAGGAGTGCCCACAACCTGTTGGATTAATCAGGACTATCACTCATTCACAGACATCACAGGGGTGTTATTCCAGAACATCAACAAGAGAGAATATGATGGCAGTAATTATGGAGAATCTTTGTATCGAATGATAAAATATTGAGGACTTGCTAGAAAGCAACATGTTGGAAAATCGCAGACAGTATCAATGCTTCAGTGAAAGACAAAAGGCAAAATTGATAAATACAATAATGATGTGATGTACATAATTATAATAAAGGAGATTTCATATTCAGTATCAGAGTCAGAAAGTTGCGTCTATGACATACACCAGTACATCTTTTCTCTGCATGCTGGGTGAAAAACACTCTTATACATAAAACATGTCTAAGTCATACAATTCTGAATTATTACTGGCAAACTTGTGCATGAATAATGGGAAGCAAAGCTCTGCATTCTTGTAAAAATGCGCCGCGTGTTGCTGTGATTTCGGTACCATGTGGCTTCCTGCATGGAGCACCGCAGCAGAGACTCATTTCCTGTAGCACCTGAGGCCTCCTGAAGCTCAAAGCACTTCCACTAAGGGTAGAGTGAAAAATGACACTCCTGGTGTCAGCCAACAGGTACTAAACCTCAAAACTAAGGCTCTTTATAGTTCCAATAGACCGGACAGCCATTAATTTACTGGGCCAGAGGAATTGTCGCTCTTTTTATGCCTTATATTTCAGGTCCCCTTTCAAAGTCTACAAATTCTTGGTCTTAGTCTTCAGTGGTCACATTAAATGATCTGTTTATATGTCTTGTCTGCATTTTTTTGGGGCTGTAATGGACCTGCAAGATGTATCTCAACTCTATACAACAGTGTTTCCCAAACCGGTCCTCAGGGACACACAGATAGTCCCGACAGGGAGCTGGGAGGGAGCAAAAATGTTTACCATCTGGCAGGGAGCACGGTGGGAGCAAAAACATAGACCTGCTGTGGGTCCCTGAGGACTGCTGTACGCGGATTAGCCCCCACCACTCTAGGCAAGAGGAGACCCAAAAATGGACCCTACATCTGCTCTGCGAACAGGCCCAGCTTGGAAATTCATTTCACTTCCAATCTGACCGTGAAACTGAGATGCGCGCAAACGTAGGCAGCTTGCCATGCTCTGAAAAATGCGGAGAAGAGTGCAAAGGCATTTCTGAAGAAATGATCTGATACCTTCAAGCATACACTTCCTCTCACAAACATGTCAGCTTGGTATCTGAAGCAATCTTATTTTAAAAGTGAACCCCCCCCCCAGCCCTGAAAATTACCTTATAGTTTCCTATTACTAATTATTTTCTTCTGGCGGTCATTAAGAATCGCTTGTTTGTTCCAAACTTTTAAGCTAGTTAGCGCTTTTTTCCCCACTAGCTATATACCACCTCATTTATGTTAAACTGCTTGACGTGTATCAGAGAACAAGGTTGACTCAGAGGACTTTGGGAACAGAGAAGCTGAAGCGAAAAGCTGCACAAAGAAAGTGAGCCACAGGTCACAGTTATTGACACCGTCGGCCATAAAACGGCAAATTATAAACGCGTGAGATACCGGGCGAGTTCATAGCCGTGATAATTAGATTGAATGAGACTGCCAATCTGTCATTATCAAACATCAGCTTCAGACATTTTTTGCCAAGTATATTTGGCATTTTTTTAAGTCAGAGTATAACACGGTTTCTTGAATGGGAACTTGATTGAACAATCACTGCTATCAATCACGGCTGACAAATACAACTGCCAGATGTATCAGCTAATGAATGTTGTTACGCACAATGAAAATGAAAACGGTGGGAGTGACAGGTCTCTTTTACAGGGTTTCGACCCCAGAAGACAAGTGGCCCTGAGGCCACTGTCGCTGGACAGAAGTCATGTTAGGGGCCCCAAATAGCGAAACCAGACACGAATATCATCATAACACAATCGACCGATTTTGCGTTGCAAAAATATGAATGGTATTGTTTCCTGGCGTGTACGTAAAGCTTTTTCTTATGTACTGTCACATCATATAAATTACAAAAATAATGAGTCATATTAAAATGATAAATAAAAATCCGGTCAAGTAAAACCTATTGTCTTATTAAAATATACATAACTCCACAATGAATTATAATTCTACATATAAAGCATTATGATGCTCTGTAAGGCAGTTTACGATTTCGAAATGAAAGAACTAACTGTAACCGGGACTGCGTGCATGAAATCGAAATGTGCAGTCATGGAGTTTAATATGTTAATATGTATTCAGCCTCCGATAAAAAGCCCAGGGTCGGAGGTAAAAAAGGCACGAGAGCCCTGTCACTAATGTGCTCGACCGGGCGCTATACAGCCTGTCCTTGCGGAACTTACTCATTGAATGAGTGACGCATATAGAAACGACATGCGGTTTGCAGAATATGCGGTCGCGGCATGCATCAAACAAACTGCAGAAGCCTAATGGCAGAATAACAAAATAAATCATCAATATGCAGAATATTAATAGAACACTAATAGTAATGATGCCCTATTAGGAGTGCCGGGTTTTGAATTTCAGAAGCCACCATTTGCATACTGAACAGCCTACCTTAATGGCTTAGGTGGATAAGATATTTTAATAAAGAAAATACTTCCTTGCCACCGGCGCTGTTGCTTTTATACAGGGAAATAACCAAATACAGTAACCTAAAAGGTTAAAACCGGGGGTTTTAGCGATGCCCAGAAGAGGCTTTTTTACGCATCGATGGTGAGACCCTCCATTACTTCCCAGTATAAATGTGGATATAGGTATGCTAACAGCGTGTTCTACAGGCATCTAACTGCGGGGGACATTTAACCCCAGTAGATGCAGGTAGTAAGGCATCTCAGGATGCTAAATCGGATGATCGGATATATATTATAAGGAAGTTTCTCTTTCTTTCCGTGTGGTTTACGGATTTAGTTGATTGTATTAATTATTGGCAGCATCTCCTTACACTGCCACCACGCGTTAGGTTATCGGCAGGCAAGCGAGAAAGGCGACTGTAGATTACTTTTCAAATATATATTTTTAAATAACAAAATTGTATCGAATTAAATAAACTGTTAAAGTATAAGTCCAGCATGTGCACGCGTGTCCATCGAGGAGCTGAATGCATGGTGTCCTATTAACAAGTCCTAGTCCAGGTCTAAAAGAGATTCACGTTCTGCTTAGACATCGATGCTGCAAATATCACCGGCGATACTAAGGAAAGACGATGCCTAACTTATGCAAGGTACCGGCATAATAAAACTGAATTACATGAATGCAGTATCCAACACACTGACGTGCAATGCAATTTGCAATGTCTAGTATCCTTTCGCCCCCTATTTCTTTATATCTCTATATCCTCCCGCCCGCCCTTCCAACTAAACCAAAACGCCATATTCAAGAGATATGTATTCAACGTATTCAATATTTTCCGTTGTACTGATAATGCATTTTTTTGCTGTTCAGTCGCAAACATGTAGGACTGAAACGTTTATTCGATTGGCAAAACGATCACAAGTGATGTAACAGTAGGTTACTGGGAGATCGTATACCAGTCTACCTACATAATAAAAGATCAGACTGCAGAAATTTCCTAGTACACAAACGCGATATTTTCTCTCGGAGCATTCGGCTAGCGTTTGGAAAATGATCTTGCTGAATAATAATTATCAGTCCCATCGGTAACCCATATCTAAATACCCTTTGTCTAAGCGTTTAGAGAGCGCAACAGTTAAAAGGGTGAAATCACAGTACAAGAAAGGATCCAGTATTGAGATCAACACAGGGATCGTCCCGTTTTGCTTGAGAGATGCGTGGTGGCGATCACACGTTTTCTGTCAATAGCGTGAGTGTTTTAACGAACACTTTGCTTTTATAGATAAAGCGCTTTAATGACATCCAAACATAGCCGAACGCATATCTTTGCGTTTTCTTATACTGCACATCTCACGAATTCCCCATCCGCTTAATGGTTTTCTTCATAAAACCCCGGTAAGCTAGGAGTGAGAACATAGTGTAAAATACGGTCCATTAAAGTCAGAGAGAATTACCTTGTACTTAAATCTAACTAAAGAACCGATCGCAGCTTTCAATTTTCTGTCGTTTAAGGGCTTTAAAGGGAAATCCTCGGATGTTTGGACCACGATATGTATTTAACGTAAAGAATATTAAAAGGCGACACGTTGACGTTCCATATATATATTTTTTTAGAAACAGTGTAAAATGACACAGAACCGCGTTCACACGAATGCAACACGCATAAAACATGGCAAAACGCACAACTTGCAGTATGTGATAATCCCAAACAATTCACTAGTTAATAGGCATTTGAAGCAACTCACGTATCGGCTTGAGCATACTGCAAGAATATTTATTGAGCCCCCGCTCAATGCCTGCATTGAACTGCGCGCCTGGCAAGTAAATGCGTTCCCTTAACTCCAACCTATTTTCATGGATTTTCGCAGCACAGCCGGATCTTCTCATACAAAACAGATTTCGCCTTGTTCTAGCAACAATGTAACATTAATCCCATTACGGCATTAAATACAATCGACGGGTGAATACTGACCTCGCACACATGTGATCATCATTAAAAAAACGAGATTCCAAAATATAACTCCGCTTTTAATCCGCATTTTCTTAGCTAGAAAAAAGTCCGCTAGACCACATTTAATACATCCTCTTTTGAAAATGTGGAAAATTTCCGCCGACCTTGCGTAGTACCCCTCTTTATTAATTTCTTTCATATTCACATCAAGCTAGTGAGTGTTTTTCGGTGGCGATTCCTCAGCCGGCGCAGTGTGTGCTGCCGCTCTGGCTGGTTTGCGGTCACAGCTCCAAGTGAGCGGCGGTTCTGCGATACCACAGCAACCTTGACGAGGACTCAACCATCTCTCCAAAAGGGGCACAGAGCCTCCCCGCTACTCCCGCAAGTCCATCCTCGCTTAATAACTTTTCGGCTCTTCTGACTTCGTTTCCCCGCAAATATTTACACCTAAAGAAAGACAATTATAATGCCTTAAATGATTAAGCAAGAGATATAACGGGCAAAATTAGATCAGCCACCAAGCGAGTAATTAAATATATATCTATATACAAAAATAGACGAGACGGACATGCGTGCAAAGGGGATACTTTTCATCAAATTCAAGTTATTTTTACGTATATGTGAAAGTGGTAAAATGGGAATAATTATTGCGCAGAATTAAGTGGCTGTAATTGTCTCTTATGGCATCTCAGTTACAACCTCCATCGTTTAAGATACATTAAAGCTGTAGCCATTTGACTAATTAATACAATATTGGTTCTAATTTTGCTCATTTTACCACCAGTATAAATTTAACCTGCGCTTTAAAAAGAAGTTATTTTGAGCAGATAAATCCTGTATCTACCTCTGCGGAACTGCAGAATTGTTCACAGAATTAATAATAAAAAAATATATAGAACAAATACACCGATGGGATTTTAAAACCAGCAGAGATGAGTTTTCTAATGAAATATGTACAGCGTAACTTGATCTAATTTACCTAGCATTTTTTTTCAAAACTTCCAGGCTGAAAATATAATTTCAGGGTTAAGACAGTAGTGCAGAAGGACGCTTCTGCCATCTACAGGCTACGGGCCTATGATTTCAAAATCATTCTCTCACTGCCCATCACAGGAGCCTGAAAGGCACATTCACGCAGCCACAGACATACAGACATACATGAACACACACCGTCAGCTGTCTTTCGGATATTCTGTTCACCACAACAGGCAAAATTAAAAATATGCAATTGCTCTGTTGATTTCAACGGCCATTACTCTTTTTGTATACATCAGGGCATTCTTTATTTATGTACATGCTCGTTTTTACATTCATTGGCACGATTACGATAGTTTTATTTCTCTGAAAAGCGAAAAGACAGGTTTAGTAAGATTTTGAGCCACCCTATGCGCTAAGCCCTTTGTAACAATATGTAAAGGAATACTGATTATTCATTATCTAATTAGTTCCTAATATATTTCTGCAGACCATGGTCTAGTTTTGCATGTGCTATTGATTGCGTCGGATTTTGCGGGAACAAATCCAAGCTTAACGGAGAATATAATGACTAAGTTAAAGTAGAAAAGGTTTGCAAGGTACTGTGCGAGTTAGGCTGCTACAGTGCTAGATCGATCTATCATTTTATCGTTATGCGGCGGAATTATAAGAGGGTACGGAAGACGGGAGCTCTCCGAGGTCCTGATCTGCTGATGGACGCGTAGCTTTAATGCTAGACGCTATTGCACGGCTATTTCGCGATAAAGAGCGCAATGCTATACGCTTTATGAATGCCAGATCGAAGCGACGTTCGCAAATGCCGTTTTAAGGGTATTCTTAAAAAGAGACGACGGCAAGAAAACGAGAGGGTCGCTATGTAAATATAATCAGCACTAAAGATATCCAGTACACCCGTGATGGAAATCAGGTTTTACCACTGGACTTGTCCGAGGAAAGAATTTCAAGTGGGAATGTAAATATGCGACACATTCTCAGGGCTGACTCTGCATTTCCCGTTAATGAGCTCAAAGCAACATGACTTCACCAATATTTTTAGAGGATTCTAAGCCTTCTGTGTGCAATGCTTACTCGGTCATGGCTGGTAGAATCACACTGGCACTCATATTTATCCGAGCTTATTCTCACCCATTTGAATGCATTACACGTGCAGGTAAGATAGAATACAACGAGGATAGTTCGTTCATTCATTCATTCATTCATTCATTCATTCGTCCATTTTAAATCGGGCATCTGGAGTCGCTGGGAGGTGGGAGGCATAATAGGGATTAAGACTTTGCTACACACAGGATGGGACGCCAATTCAACGCAGGGCATGAACTTGCATACAATCATACTGGCAATCAATGGGTGATTTAGAAAGTACCACAGTACTGGCGCAACATGAGTAGAGCTTCAAAATTACGAACAGGTGCCACCAATCCTCATTGCATCATGCAGCGCCTATATTAATTAATTAATTCATTCATTCGTTCATTCATTCATTCATTCAATGAATGTTTGTTCATTTATTTGGAAGCCATACAAGATGAGTGTATGCATCTCCACAGTTTCTCCATCCAAAGATGAAAGCAGGAAGACAATGCAATGCCAGCAGACACTTTTGAGAGAATCCACATCCAGTCATGAATAGCATTTGTCATAAGGGGAGGGTGTTTTTTCAAGCTTACCTCAACTCACTACATGGTTCTACGCGCATTTGTGCCCAAATCCTTAACTACAAAGAAGCCAGCGATGGTATCCGGGTGCATATATCCCTCTACAAACATGTTTTAAGGATAATCCTAAATAACTCTTCAATAACCTATATTGTAAATATACCAGCAGGTACATTTCCATAATTAGAGCCTTTTTATAATTAATATAACAGTACATTAAGTAGGACTGCATTCGACCCTCCAACATTGCTGTAGATGTTACCATAATGTAAAACATTAGTTTGGAGTTATTTCAGTTTCACACTTTCAACATTGTTTTTCATGCTAGTACCTAATTAAAGACCAAAGAGGTTCTGTCCAATCTGACTATATAATTTTAATCTCGCTATACATATTGGGTTTAAACAAAAGCATATTAATAAAATGTCAGAAAACCAACAAGGGAACACTGGAGCAAAGCCGCTGCCTCCTCAGAGGATGGCGCCCCCTGGTGGCCACCTGTGCCACCTAAATAGATGACCTGCACTGAACCTACGTGTGATAAATTAAGACTCAGTGTCTAACTGAAATTGTTTTGTTTTTTTTAGCATTATAAAGCTACATGGCCTCGGACTGCCGGATAGTCCCACCCAAATAGAGCATCTATGACTGGACAGCCTGACACTAACCCCTCCCAGGAAGCCAGTTTCCAGTCACTCACACCTCAGAATGGATTTAAAAAAAAAAATCATGGAATACAAAGACTGACTAACATGTAATGGATGCAGATCATAATACCACCTTTTCAAACAGGTAGTGTTACCATGACATCACAGTGGCTATGCTAAATATCCTTCCTTATATAGAATCAGAGTGCTACTTATTTTTCAATGCACAATTTCCCTTTCCTCCCTTCCCCCACGAAATTTGTCATAGCAACTAACCCATTGACACAGCTGAAAAAGCTAACTAAGGTAATCTAAGTTAGATACATTGTATTAGTGGCCCCTCCTTTGGGGACATAAACCTACTAGCTTCCGGTTACACATTGCCGCTTCATAAACATGTTGCCTTTTAATCATCTGAGCATTCCTGACACTTTGGGTGCATGACCAGGTCTCCTACCACGAGAGGCATGACAGACCTGCTGTCCTGTGTCTTAAACTTCACATCCTGAGTCTTCAGAGTACGCAGAATAACAATGAAATATTAATAAGTGCCACATCCAAATTAGAATCCCGTGTTAATGGAGGAACCAATTTATTATTCCCCAAGTTGGAGATTTTAGGACTTTACACCTAGTTTAATTGGATGCTTTGCATGTGTACAAAAATGACCCTGCCTGATACAGTGAATTCCGAGTGCTCTCCAAAATCTCAGTAACCTCTCAGAAATAACATCCTTCCACTCGGAAAGGTAAAGAAACGTGACTACATCCTAGTTTATCAATTCAGAGGCAAGTTCTGTGACTGAGATAACGGCCAAGTGATTTTAGGGTTCATGTAACTTTCATTTTCTTGAAGAGATGCTTTAAAGTTTCTGGGAACTAATGAAGTCTAGATGAATGAGATCTTTATTAAATTTGGCCATTTGCTATGACATGGAACCTTGGAAAGTTTGAGGCTATGTGATGCTTTGGTGAACCATAACTGTTGTCACCTCAGTGCCAGCAAGCCTCTATACAGACTTTGCTTGACTGGAGCCGCATCTCAATAAGATGTCCCCATATCTCACTAATGACCACAGGTCTGCTGGAATTCCGTCTGCTGCCTGACCTCAACAAGACTTACTTTTTCAGAGAGGTAGACTAGACTTACTTTTTTGCAGAAGGACTGTTCCAGTGTTATGTGCATCAAAAATGTATCTATGTTTCTCCTTCTGTCCTTGTCTACATCCGGCCTACAGAAACAGCAGTAAACACAAGGGTTTTAGGGATCAGTGAGTCTCCTCAGGTCTCACCAACAGTGGAAGGCATTGTTCCTGTCCTGGTCACCTGGGAGCCTCTGGGAGAGAAGAACACCTCTGTGTTGAACAACTGGCCTGCAATGTCAACACCGGGATGTGAGGAGCCCACTGAACACATTCTGATACTGAACGACGGATGAACATTGAATGACCACTAAAACTCACTGCTGTATGTCACAACCAGTTTCAGTCTTGATCGAGCCGGAATGGTGCTGCAGTTTACCAGTCAGCATTTAATGTGAGACCTGCAAAATGCTGTGTAAATGCAAATAAAATTCAATGCGAGTGGTTACACAGGTTTTACAAGTTAGAACACAACCACTAGTAAATATCCATCCATCCATCCATCCACCCTCTGTAGTCAGGTACAAGGTTGAAGTGAATTTGGAGCCTATCTCAGAGAGCACAGCAAACCAAAGACCAAATAGTTAAATGCGGTTTAATTTCATAAACCAAAATTAGAAGTAAAGCAATGTCAAAGTAAATAATCTTAATCCAAAAATGATGCCCACAAGGTCTAAAGGTTAGTATAACTGTTAATTGCTCTCCAAGTTTAAGAACATGATGCCACATAATGTCAGAAAGTATATTTATATGTGTCAGTCTGCTAAGAATTAAATATTTCATTGCATGCTCTAAACTACAATTCATACTGTGCTCATAACGTTGGAGAAAGGTATCTGTTCTCCAAAGCCATATAGCATTTTATTTGTGGGCTATAAATCAGAGAATTTAGCCCTTAAATGCACTTTAATTTCAAGAGGGCAAACCAAGGTGTGCTGTGTACCACTGGGTATTCCATCATTTGGGCACCCCCGTACCACACAAAAATAATACACTACCCCAGTAATGTTATGTTTCACCCAAGGATATCATCAAGGATCTTCCTCGCTGGAAAATATGAGATCGAAAGTGTTTGTTTTCCTGGCGCAGATTTGGAAAAGTGTTCATAACGTGATTAAACATGACCGTGTTTATTCTCTTGATTACCGTAAGGGAAAGAGATGCTTGCAGGAGATTTTGACCTGAAATGAGTCTGTGTCACACTGTACAGGAGAAGGGTCCTGACTGTTTTCAAATTTATGGTGATGGATGAAAATTCGTTTGTTTTTACCGGGCATCCAAAATGAGAGACGACACAGCTGATTCCACATTTTGATCACGCGTAGCCGGAGAAGCTACAAAAGTGATAAGCTCACGGCCAGGAGTTACGCCATTTAGATCTCACCTGTACCTGTTTCAAACGAAGAATACCATGCATGAGGAGAAGCAAACTAGCTCCTTTATAGTTTAAGATTAGTGAGGACGATTCATTATAATGGGAACATGCTGTAAAACAAATTAAATTGTCCCATCATGGTCTTGACTCCTCAGTTATTGAGATAAAAGCCATTTTTCAAGGATACCTAAGTAATAAAAGGTTCAAAAATGAGCTGTCAGCAGATTTGGCCCCCCCATCCTTATTTCTGATAAGCCCCAGATATGTCGGTTACCCCCTGAAACTTGGGCAGTCAGGGACCCCAAATGCTCTGCTAGGAAAGTCACTCAGGAACCAGGGCGGAGGTGCGACCCCCCAGCTCCCCCCGGCCACAATTCCCATTTTGTTTTCACATTCAATCTGCCCAACTAATCACGCCACGAACGCAGGCCGCTGATTGAAAATTACTGCTCCGCCACCGCAGCCGACAAGTGGTGAGAAATCCGGCACCACATGCGAGCCATGTGTTAGCAAGATGGAAATGATGGATGAGGTTAGACACTCCTACCACTGTAAAGCACTCTGAGGTCTTTGCATGAAGGGCACTGTATAAAACAAATATACTATTATCATAAATGCCTGTTTGCCAATAAATGCAGCAGGACTGTAATGACCAAGTTGCCCAAATCACTCTTAAAGGAGGTAAACAAGAGTAGCAATAAGGGAAACAAGATGTATAAACCATTGCCACATTTGGAAACCCAAATGCCTGTGGGTGGATCCATTTATAGGTTGTGAATGTGTAGCCTTGGGGTATGCAAGCCTGATCCTGGAATATCCAGCAGGTTTTCTGTCCTTCCAGGTCTCTGATGAACCACACTTGATCTCAGGCAGATAGTAACTCTTCAGGTAGGATAGAAAATTGCTAGATACTGGCCCTCCAGGATCAGGGTTCCCTACCCATGCTGTAGCCCATCCTAGTAAGGGCAACGTACAAGGTTGGAGATACCCAAGAGGGGACACCAGGTCATGGTATTGTAATTGAGAGCTGTCCAGTTACCTCAAACTGGACTGTAAGAAGAAACTGGAAACTTGTTTATGCAGATGAGGGAAGAACATGCAAGGTCTACACCAGTGTGTCCCAACTCTGTCCTTGAGTCACCAGTCAGTCCACATTTTTGGTCCTTCCCAGCTCCTGGAGCAAAAATGTGGACTGTCTGGCAGGGAGCTGGGAGGGAGCAGAAACATGGACTGTCTGGCAGGGAGCTGGGAGGGAGCAGAAACATGGACTGTCTGGCAGGGAGCTGGGAGGGAGCAGAAACATGGACTGTCTGGCAGGGAGCTGGGAGGGAGCAGAAACATGGACTGTCTGGTGGATCCCTGGGGACTGAGTTGAGAAACACTGTTCTGTATAGAGAGACTGTATGGAGAGACAGTCCAGGAATTAAACCCATAAACCTGGAGGTGTGAGGCTATGGCACGACTGACAGCTGCAGGGCTGCCCTACAGTTTCATGTATTTCCTGCATCTACTCGAATCCATGCAATGTTGTGTGAAATTAAAATAAGTGCATCTAATCACACTGCAAATGTGGACTTGTGGTTATTGTTAAGTGACACATTTAAAATTTAGGTAACACTTCGCTTGAGGGGGCAAAAGTAACGTCATATTTTGCTGTTACTTATCTATTAATTAACCACAAACTATGTTACATACTGATCTTGTGTTCCTTCATCATTAATAAATCATGCCGTGTCTTACAGTATCTCAAGCAAGTATTATTTTTATTATATTTGTTAATTCTGTAAACCTTTGTGAATTACCGAAGAAAGAAATAATGAATAACAAGTGAAATACTGATCTCATGTTTGTTCGTCATTAATCACAATGCATCTTTTATCTCAAGTAGCGACTAGAATTGTTCGTGATTTGTTTGTGATTTTTTCTTCAGTAGTAAGAGTTAGTATTAAGTATCTGTGATACTAAAAATAGTTTTAAACAAGCACACTGTGTTGCCTACCAAGTATAGGGAATTATTGCATCATAAGATCGCATGTTAACTTCTTACATGTTGATTGTGCGGACGAGCCTAGATCGCCTGCAGAGAGTACGCCCCCAGCCCGACCAGATTCACCGGAGAATTTACTAATGTTCTGCCGTAGTATAAAACCGGAAGAACCGGTTTTGCTCGGTGCAAGATTTCGCCCTGAGTATGTCAGACAGCAGAGCAGAGGGGGTTCTAGACTGTTTCAACTGGCGGTGTGGGGGCAGACTGGAGCCGGTTGTGCTGGGGTGGAAATGCATTTGATCTTAATGTTCTCCAAGTATTACTTACAATAGATTGCGAACATTAAGAAGCAAAACACCATTTTGATAACCGATGTTTTTATGCAATGCTTTGCAGTTACATTTGACAGTATTTATAAACAAGTAACCCACTTATTTCTTATTTAGAGTGTCTTGCTTCAACAAGCTTGATTATTCTTTTCCTGTCCTTAACTTCGCCTTTCAGTAACTGTAGCGACTCGACCATCCGGCACATGCTTGTTAAGGGTGCGTGCTTGCGGTTGTATTTCGCTTTTTCCCAGTGCACAAAATTTTAGCCCACATATAGATACAAATGAAAATAATAATACATTTATTTCAGACATGCATGTTGTCACGGGGGGACTAGCTCCCCCCGTAGAATCACCCCTACAACCGAGCACTATTCTGTCCCGTTCTTACTTGGCTGCATGAGTTTCATTCTGTCTGCCATCGTGTGCCTGTCCCCCCAGGCCGTGTTACCCGACCGAGTGCTGATCCGCCGCCCCCCGTCCAGGTATACCTGAGTGTCCCGCTTTCCATGCATCATCACGAGTCTTCCCCGTTTCCCTCACTCCCCTGGTTCGATCACCCGGCGTTGCGAGTACTGCTATCGACCTGGACTTTGATTCTCTTTCTGCGAAATGGTCCTTTTGTTGCTCCGCATTTGGGTCCCTTGTTCCCAATATGTTCTATGACACTGATGATGCATGTGCTGATTTGGAAGAAAAAAAAAAAACTTTTTACACCACAGGAAAAATAAATGAATATCACCACAGAGATGTCCACTTAGTTAACATAAACTATGTGCTAAATGAAAAGTACTCAATTAAAATCTACTCTTCAAAGTCCAAAAAATTCGTTTGTAATTTCTTCTGTTCTGGGTCGTTTATTTTCAAAAGTGTGACTCTACCCAGCATGTAAATATACTTATGGCTCAATTTCAGCTTGTCAAGTTGACATAAAAATTATATCTGCTACAAAACTATGAAACGTTTCCACCCGGAGTCCAAAGCCCCCTTTTAAAGGAGTCAGACATAATCTGCATATGCACCACTGCATGTGAATCGTCTCAAGTGCTCTTAATTTCAAAATACAAATGAACTAAAGGCATTTTGCAAACGAGCCGCGGATTTCAACGAGTAGCTTGTTCAATCACAATTAGCTGTTCAATCAGGCAAACACGCCCACTGGTGAACTGACTTCGCACATCGCGTTAGGAAAATAATACGTTCCATCAGACGAACTCATTGCACAACAGGAGATCCTGGATTAGGGATTACAATGACAAAACAGAGCTACGCTACTTTAAGTTTGTATCAGAGTATGCAGTTAGATGCAGTTGAATTCAAATGTCTGTAATAGACATATTTAATGAACACAGAAAGACACGCAGGCTAAGTGGCCTAGTTTCACATACAGTAACAATGAAAAAGGAAGACTTTGCACTTTATGTTTATCTTATGGATATGATATGGCATGAAATTTATAAATGCAAGGGTGACGGATGTTTTTTGGTTAAATGGTTGGATGAACACCGTATAAATGTCATTCTTATCAACCCAGACTTTCCATAACACAAATGTTTTCCGTTATCCATCTACATTTTTGCTCCCTGCCAGACAGTCCACATTTTTGCTCCCTCCCTGCTCCCTGCCAGACAGTCCACATTTTTGCTCCCTCCCAGCTCCCTGCCAGACAGTCCACATTTTTGCTCCCTCCCAGCTCCCTGCCAGACAGTCCATATTTTTGCTACCTGCCAGACAATCCACATTTTTGCTCCCTCCCAGCTCCCTATCGGTAGACACCTGGGAGGGAGCAAAAACATGGACTGACTGTGGGTACCCGAGGACCAGATTGGGAAACACTAGTGTAAGGCATCAAGAACAAGAAACAGACAGAAAAAAAAAAACGCGTTGGCGAGAGTTCAACATTTAATTTCTGCAATTCAGATTCTACAGGATGGTAATGTGTGGCTTCCATGAAACTGCTCGACAGTCATATTTATTTATTGTTTACTTTTTTCTTATCCAAAAACAACATCATTCATTATCACTGCTGATTAGTACAGGCATATTTACAACAATGAGCATCCCTTGCAGCGGGTCCCTACTTTGAAACTGTAATCAGAATCAGAATCAGCTTTATTGGCAAATTATTTTTTTTACGTACAAGGAATTTGTGTCTTTTTTTCCTTGCTCTCAGTGTACTTACACAGAACAGACATACTGCAAAACACACGCATAGCACATGTACAGATACAGACAAAAAACACTGAAGTGCAGCATGTACAGTAAGGGGCCAAAGGTCCCAAAGATGCCGATTACCGCATGTGCATGTGCAGTGAACTTGACAGCATACACAACAAATGGTATACGCAACATATATAAAGCAAACTCGGATTCCAGTCTGTAGGTACAGTTGATGTTTAGTGTGAACAGGTTTATTGTACAAGTATTGTCCCTGCATGTACGAATCAGTGTCAGAGGATGGAAACATGCAGGATGAGCCAAACATTTGTCTGCCACTGTCAGTCAACAGAATGAGAAGTTCCACGTTTCACAGCTTCAGCATAGGAATGAAAAAGTAAGACTTTCTACTTTATGCTCATCTTACGGATATGATATGGCATGAAACATATTAAAATGCAAGGGTGACAGATGTTTTTTGGTTAAATGGTTGGATGAACACCGTATAAATGTCATTCTTTTATCAACCTAGACTTTCCATAACACAAACGTTCTCTGCTATCCGTTTAATTCACTTGTATTATTTCAATTATGATGAATGTTGAGAGGTATGAACAGTCACTGTGAATTGGTGTAAGAATTTTTACAGTACAACACATGCAGCCTTCATAAAAATGCTATAAAGATATTCACTGACATAAAATTTTACTTAACCTGTTGCTGCAGTGGTAGTCGCTATGGAAACCCGGAGAAGCCAAATTTGAACCTAATGTGAAAAGTACCACTAATTTGCAGTAATTTGATGGACAAGTACACTAGGCTTATTATCTCTGCAAAACCACATAATATAGCTCGAAATACCTGTAGTCACACATAGGTGAATAGAGCTGCAGAGACCGCAAACTCACAGTCAATTATATTACTAATCTAATACTTTAAATATTAAATCTCATTATACTGATTCAGAATGAAAAGTTAACACAATGTAAGTTGGGCAGTGTGGTCATAGTTATAAAGGCAATATAAAAGTAAGTTGCCCATGTGGTTTTACACTCCATTACCCAGGTTAAAAGATAAATAGGCTACGGATACGTAGTGGAACTCCTGTCTTCTATCCTAGTGCATCGCACTGAAGAATCAGTCAACAGATTTTAGTTTTAATTCAACAGACTACATACAGAATATATGGTGCTTAGCAGACCGTGGCATCGCAGCGGCAGAGCAGAGACAGGGCGAGGCGAAATGGTTCGACACGAAGCTGCTCTTTAATGTAGCCCTTAGAAAGACCACGCAGAAGCATCGACGGCACCCTGACAGACACAGCAGTGGAATGCAGGGAGGTATCAGGGCACACAGTAGGTCACACATACGGTGAGTAACTAGATGTTACAATGAGACACACAAAGATCAGGACTGTATACTAACAGAGGTATGGGCACACGCGACAATCTGGTCCACGGAACAGTCTTCTACGATGAGACATACACAGGGGCTATATGCAAGACTCACAAGCATGCTGGGATATGCAAATATGTCCTGGTCCCCCCCTGCCACCAACCCTTCCTCTTATGTGACTTAGAGGGAACCCCTCCTGCTCCCTGGGTTGGGAGGCCTCATGCAGAAGCTCCAAGCAGGTCATCTCCACCTGCAGTTTACGGGGCTCCTTAGCCAGCTTACCCTCCAGAGATCGGCAAGCCTCCTCACAGTCAGGCAGCACAGCCTCTGCGGCCTCTGCCTCCTGCTCTTCCATGCCACACTTGCAGAAAACCACCTGCTCTCACGCCCATACCACAGAATGCCAATCCTACTCTGTGGACTGGCCTCAACCTTCCGCAGCTCATGGTGCTTCTGGGTCAGCTAAGTCTCCAAGTGGCAACACGCCTCCTCAACGGCCAGTGAGCAGTAAAGATTCCGCTGCAGTGCCCGTCTTCCTCATTCAGTGATGTCTTTGTCTCTTTCACTGAGGTCCAGTGCGCTGGCAGGAGTAGATTGAGGATGCACTGCACACATCTGGGGCACTTCAGGAGGGCAGGGTAGTGCGTCCTTTACTGCGAGGCTCTCAGATTGTCTGATGCCCACTGGCCCCTATTTCTGCAGCAGCAGCAGACAAGAATTCCATCGCGGACCAAGTGGTTATGACCCATCTTCTCCGCAGAGTCACTGCCTCTTATGGTTTTCCGCTCCGCAGCCATTTGCAGATCTGTCAGGTCTGAGACTCCTCGGGGAACGTGAACCAACAACCATAAGAATATATGCTTAAGCACTGACCTGTCACACATTGCCACCTGTTTTAAGGCTTTTTTTATCTTTGTGTAATTCAGCAAATGCATAGGCATTGACAAATCGCCTTGTAAGTGACTGCAATGTTCAAACCCAAAATCATTAAAATGCATTTAAATTTGTACATATTCTGAAATCTGAGGACATCTGCTTGGATTTTTCCAGAATCATGAAGAAGCAACAGGAAAATAAACATCACAAATCATCCGAAAGTCTGCACCAACCACACAGTCGTACACAATAAATAATTAAAAATATGAGATCTACTGTGTATTGTCTCTCCTTTGAAGTTCAGACCACTGAAGACAAAGTTTTGGAGATTTATATCCTCTTTTAAGACAGAATGCTTTGAAAAAACAAAAACGTGGTATATTGCATCACAAAAACATTAAGAAACATGCTCCTGTCACAAAATAATGATAATGATTACAGGCAATGCTCACCTGTGGAAAATGTTCTGTTTGTATTAGAATCTAATTCTGCCTGGGAAAAGGCAATTGCTCTTCTTCTCTAAAATCTCACTATTCCTGCTCACTTACGAGTTTTAGAAACCCTAATAACAGGATGAGGTAATTATCATTATCAGAATGCCACGATGAATCCCTTACAGTTTCGACATGAGCTAGGAGATCAGTAGTGCAGCCTGTAACATCGCCATGCCCAGGAAGCTGGAGACTATGGGGTGCTCTCTGCTGAGGCTGCTTCTATTGTAGTACTCCAGACTGGTTTTGACCTCGAGACTCAAGACCACTTTTTTTGCGGTCTTGGTCTCACCTCGGAGTGGACTTTATTTTGACTCGGTCTTGTCCACTCAATACCATTTGTCAAAACGCCTCGATATTTATCACAACGGCTTATTATTCGTCTGCTTATTACCCCTTAGAACCTGAGAAACGCAAAATGCATTGATTTTCGCACCCATTAACCTCAGACTCGTAATTCTGGATAAGCATAACGCTTAGACAGGTAAGGCAGATCTTTACAATCCAGAAACTTACTTGATCCACTCCTCCAAGTTGCAATGTTGAGTGCTAAAATATTCCAGCGTAATCTTGTGTGCAATGAGGTATATATTTTAAACAATTTCCATGAAAAAGTACCCCTAATGATCTATAAAACATCGATTCACGTACGATTCACAATAGATGGATAACAAAGCACCTATATGTTTCTGCAATGATCCACATGCTACCCATATGGGGGCAAAAAATGTATAATTCATCTAATTTATATAGGATGAAAAATGGATAATGCTCATATGGTTAACAGTACTGGGTACTTGGGTGTAAAACGTCCTGCTTCAAAGTTCAAATGCAACCAATAAAGTGCATGTAACTTGAAAAAATGTTACATTTGTACAGAAGTATTTATATTGAAATTTTAAGGTAAAAGTGGTTCAAATTATACTGTGACACAAATTTTAGGGCATACTGCCTAGCCCCAAGATGGGGCCTATAACGCAGACTTTATAGTGTGTTGTGTTATGCAGATTCAAACAGTCTATTTCTGATATTGGTCTTGGTCTAGTCCACCTTGGTCTTGGTCTTGTCTCGGTCTCAGTAAACTCCGATCTTGGTCTCAGTTTAGATGATCTTAACTACATCACTAGAAGTTACTCTAAGATTCCAGGGACAGCAATTTGCCGAAGCTACATTCCTTTAAAATGTGGTAAATGATTTCCATAAACGCATCAGAGGACATGCCACAACGGCTGTGTTTCTGTTCATCAGATACCATAACCAGTAACCATAAAGAGGACACATATTTGTAGGTCAGTAGTACATGAATGTAAAACAGCTTTGCAAAAGGAAAGAGGGCCAGAAACACACCAGCAGCAGTTCCATGATGGAGGGAGAAAAACCATAAAACACAAACACAAAGCGATATTCAATTAGGACCCTGGAAGTACATAGTACTTCAACAAAAATGTGGTGATTTAAGTAGATGGGCAACTGAAAATGCCATGGAAACATTTGTTTCTTCAGACTGTTTTTTGCCGACTGTGAAAATGATTTGATGATTGTGCAGATGAATGAAACTGACTCAGGACTCTGTTTTGCAGAAAAAGAGGGTTTTGCTTTGTAAGATGAGGATGAAGAGAGCTTGCGTGACACATTACATGGCAACTTATTGCTACTGTAGGTCAGATTCTCTAAGAAAGGTTGTTTGGTGTTTTCGTGGGCCATTAAAATAAGCCATTAATATTGAGTTATGAATCATTAAGTATCTCCCAAAACAGAGTATAAGAAAATATTTCTCTTCAGCAGTATTTTACTTGCCTGCTTTCCTTGCCTGAATCTGCCATAGCACATTAAAAATTCATAACTTAGCATTTAAATCGGAGTAAAATTTTCATTTTTTAAATAAATTTCTTAAAATGCTGGTTCAAAATAACATGTATAATAATAACCCATAAGAATCAAGTCAATGCCAGTGAGATCCGCTTGAATATTCATTAAATAAGACCGTTTCATCTGCATTTCTAGCTACTTACATCTTATCCTTCTACTCACTAATGACAAAAGCCATGAAAGAACAAGTATGATATAACACCACCGATAAAATATTTATCTTCAGACTGACAAAACACTTTGGCATTGAAATTTAAATAAAAATTACATTACGGAATGTGTGTGCTATTATTTGAAGAATACAGATTATTATCAGAAGAAGCAATGCAATAGCCTTGGTATATTGTGGAACACTTAAAGTCATGTCATTCTAACAAAAATAAAAACCCAAAGGCACTTGCTGGCATTAGGAAAACAGTGTTGAGTTCTGCTGGAAAAACAAAGTAGTAAAAAAACCTACTTTGAATTAATTTAATGCATCGCTTCTGAAAGAAACGACGGCACTGTACAGTACGTCTATGCCATTCAGATTTCAGTTACCGTAAATTATTGAGTTTTTGTGCATCACAACATTAGCTCAAAGTATTGCATGGCAAATCAATCATATAAGACAAAACAGAAGATATTTACACTACATTTTACTTATTTAGCAGGTGTTTTTATCCAAAGTGACATACAGTACAACTGAGGTAAATAGTGTCGAGCCCGGCAGGACAAAGGAAGCAGTGGGAGGTGTTTTGTCAAAGCAAAGGGGTTTGATTAAGAACCCTAAGCTACACAGCAACTTTTAACAAAGCAGCTTCACTTACATAAAAATGTTCTGAGGGCGGAACAAAAAATGATTGGTTGAAAGAGATAGCCAATCACATTGTAGAGGATGTGGGTCCAAGCCACTAGATGAGGCGGGACCAACACATCAGATTGGTTCAATACTTGATGTATTCAAGGACCAAGAGTGCAAAATAAGAATATTCAGGGAACATAAAGATCTAACCAGGCTAGCAGAGAAATTCCTGGAACAGATGGGTCTTGGTGCATTTCTTCAAGATAGAGATGCAATCTGATGACCGGATGTGGTTCAGCAGCTCACTGAACCATATGGGAAATACACAAAAGAATCCTATTTGAGGACAGAAGCGCTAAGTGCTGAAGGTAAAGGGTAAGGGGATCATCGCCAGATGAAACACAGACATATTAACAGAGGTGGATAGTTCAGGTCCAGAAAGTAAAAATCTGGACAAACTTTTGTTTCACTTACCCATTGTGAGTCACAGAGGACTCAACTGGTTGGTTGAAACAAAATCTTGGTCTGAACTTTAACTTTCTGGACCTGAAGTATCTCTACATGTTAATATGTTAAACATTTCAAAAGTTGGACTGAATGTACACAATACTGAATAAGCTTGCATGATGACATGTCTGTTGTATATATTGTACACGTACCAAACGATGGCAAATGAACAATGGTTACTTCTCTCTCTGAAGCAATCTGGATAAGAACTCCTGTGTTATTTACAGAGCATTCAGGGTCAACTAACCTTAAAGCCAGGAATCAGTGTGGATATGTTAGTTGATATTCATCATACTTACTTCTCCATGTACTAATTATCTTGCTAGCAACTGGTTTAGTCAACAAGCTCGTGCGCATGCATTTTGTACCCATCAGGTTGTGGCGTGAACTATGATGTCATTTCCTGCTGAAGTCTGCTGTGTGACAGAGCAAGACTGCAGCACACAAACACACACACACGCACACGCACACACACACACACACACACACACACACACACACACACACACACACACGCAGGCTGGCAGCCTCCTTAAGCAGAAGCACCACCGATTCATGGTCAGTAATCTCATCTCCTCAGAAAAGACCTTATAGGACCTGGGAGGTGACCTCTGAAGTGGCTCCACTCTGCATGGGTCGCAAGAGAAATAAAGACGTCCGCGCGGCGTGTGACTGATCGCCGCTCACGTGGGTCCTCCAAGCCATGACCCTCGGAGATCCAGCCCGGCCCAGCAATCTGTCAAACAAGTTGGCGTCGTCCTCGTGCTCGGCAGAAGGGAATCACAGCCAGCAGCAAGTCAGAGCCAAGGAGAAGCATTTGAATATTTATTAAGTAAGCCATTATAAAACTGGCCCTAACACTAACGAACAATTAGATATAAGGAATCGGACTGCAGAGCCTCCAACATTAATTGAGTGCAAGAATAGCCTATTACATAAAAACATATTATTGAAAAATAAGCGTGTGTGAGATAGTGCACTCTTTCTGCCACTCTATGTACAGGGTGAGGAATAAAAGATGCCTAGCATAAACAAGGGTATGTATTTTACGATAAAAATGTTTTTCCCCCCACTAATGAAACAGGATTTAAGGGTGGCTCATGATCGCTTTCCACCAAACTCTGTCTAATGACCAACGCTACCATAAGCTTTCTAGGAGTCGCTCTCGTTCATGTTCTGCAGCGTATAATGTGCGTGACACGCTCGAAAAGGCCCGAGAACCTCGCGAGATGAACGGAAACGCGGCGAGCGTACCGAACGACGGTGCGCTAACATGAAAACCATTCGCATTTACATAGGCTCATTCCAGATTCCTTTGTAGGAACGTTATTAAACTTATCTGTGATTACTGCAGTGTATTTGCTTTCAGGCAGGGAAAAAAGCTGCTAAAATTTAACACTGTGCATAAAATGGCGTAAATGAGGCAAAGTGCTCATTATTCAGTTTTACTGTTTGGCTTTACTGTTGGAGCCGAAAAACTGTAGTTTGCTGTCATTGTAGTTCCCTGCTGCAATTAAAGCATTCGTTAATGACAGGAAGGGCAATCGTTCCCTATGGCATTCTTAATTCCCGCTGCTGGTAATGCACTGGTAAAAGGGAAATAAACTTCAAAGAGTTTAGCAGGACCTGTTCGACATACAGCAGACATGGTCTGGCGAATAATTTGTTTGTCATTCCTCGGTGGGTTGGAATATCTTTTATTTATCTGCTGCCGCGGTGAGGGTAATTTCCATCCTCCTATGAAGTGCTGCCAGAAGAAGGACAGAGGTTAAGAACCTCAGCTTTGGTGCCAGGCTTGTACGAGACACCCCAGGTTTGCGGCTGACAGATAGGTGAGAGTCTCACCTTATGGACGGATCTTAAGTAACTTAAGAGTGGATATTTGGCCTAAAAATTCACACGGATTTGAGGCAATACTTGGAAATCTAGATATAAAAGCTGATGAGAAGAGGAGAATAAGACATTATAAGGGTATTAAAAGCAAAGTGTACACACACACACACCCACACACACACACACACACACACACCGGTTTGTAATTATATCTTTGTGGGGACTCTCTGTTCATTTCTATGGAGAAAACTCTAATCCCAGCATGACGACCTCAATTTCTACCCAGCACTAACCTTAACCATAAGTGTATGTGTGCATATATGTGTATATGGCCTTCCATTATATGTCATAACGTGTGTGTATATGTATCCTTCCATTATATAATGTGTGCATATATAATAGGTGTATGTGTGTATTATATATATATATATATATATATATATATATATATATATATATATATATATATATATATATATATATATATATATATATATATATATATATATATCCTTCCATTATATAATGTCTGTATATATATATATAATGTCTGTATGTATATATATATATAAATATATCCTTCCATTATATAATGCCTGTACTATATGTCCTTCCATTCTCCATAAGCATTTATCTATTGATGGGCTACAGTGTACATTTAAATATAACATTATTATATTTTATATATCCATCCAGGAGCACAGGGGCCTGCATCCTCTCCCAGGCTCTGCTACACCCTGGAATGGATACCAGCTCGTGGCAGAGCTATAGATTATATATTATGTGTAGTTATGTATACAGACATAATGATCTTGTTATCCGGCCTGGTTTGGTGGCTTACTGGCTATGCTGAAGCCCCAAACCTCCAGAACTGGGGATTCAAACTCAGCCTCGGGTTCGTGGTGTGTGCACCTCATGCGGGTGTTTTCTGAGCACTCCGGTTTTCTCCTGCAGCCCAAAAAAAAAACATGCAGTAACACGATTTCATGATTCCGAATGGCCCACTGGACTGGCACCCTGTCCAACGTGCTTAGAAGGATGCCATTTTGTCGCATTAAAAAAAAAAATGCATGCTGCTAGAGAATCAGTTGATTTTAATGCAGAAAGGAAAATGGAGAAGTCCTGTCACTAAGTGCTAAAATGAGAAGTGACAGAAAGAGTGTTCTCTCCCCCTCCTCTTTGTGCCTGTGACATGATTCTGTGTGACTGAGCTAAACGTGAGCAGGTGTCATATAGACTCCGGGCAGACAATGCCTGTGGTGTGTTCTTGAAAATGTCTTTCCACTTAATGTCTCCCAGTTTTATCAGTCACAGAAAGTCCTCTGGCTGCACTTGATAAATATCAACATGACATCCTGACAAACCCAGGACTAACGCTCTAATCTGTGACGGGGATAATCTTAATTATTAGACAAGTACGACTGTAGCATACCCCTCATGGACTTTATTAGGTAAAATAAAATGACAGGTTACAGTTTATGCAAATGAGAATGATAATTCTACACTGGAGAACAATTTAGTTTAATAGCCCTGTCGAGTTAGAATTTCAAATTTCCCCTTTTTTGACTGAAAACGCCACACCTTTTGTTTACCAGGCATAGTTTTTGGGTATCTTGTGGAAACAGAAATGGGTCTAAAATGGCCAATCTCAATATTGGAGGAAGCATAAATATTTCATAAACGATATTTCCATGCCTAGACAGCATTTTCTATCAAAATTGTTGAAAATCCAAATAACAGAATGAGTCTTTTTTTTTGTAATTTTCATGTGACAGAATAATAAGCTACAGTGTATCACTTCACATATTCATTTTATGTTAATGTGATAGAACAGATGAACAGGAAAACATGGGTTTTTGGTTCCAGGTTGCTGGCTTTGGCCCCATTAATAAATAATGAGCAAAATATGCCTCACTTATATTTATTAATTTTGTTTTGTTTACTTTAATTCACCACTTGGAATGTTGCAGAACAGCATTACATTTCAGATACGTTATAGATGCAAAACAATGGCAACTATTTCTTTTTGCCCTAAAAATACTTCTGACAGTCCACGTTTTATCAATATCATATTCCAACTAGTGCATCTAAGTAATATCAACAATACTGATCCCAGAAGATTTTTAAAGTTTCTCTTATAAACAAATTCATAAATTGATTAATGATGGAGAAAACACATTTTTCCAGGTGCCGCGATCACTGATACAGCCAAGAGTATCTGCTGGGGCTGGAACAGAGATTTTGTGGTACGTGTAATTCAGCGTTTCCAAGGGTGAACACATTAATCGTATCAGTGGGGAGGCGATTTACAACTGAGCAGACCTCTAGGTTGTGATCATTAAATCACGAATGTGACCCATTTCTCAAATAAAGGGTTGGCTTCTTTCAACTGACGCGTTTTCTACACCTCTGTTCCGCATCTCATTAGCGCCCAAGAGTCACACAAACAAGAGAAGACGGCAAGTTCTAAGTTCTTCAGTCTGTTAGGAACGTGTTCTCTACAGCTTTCATTAGAGAGACACGTTTTTGAATTTGTCGTCTCAAAAATTACTTTCTCCCCAGAGCGTTTCTGGCACATGTCAGTTCAGCTTCATCCGTTATGCAATTTTTAGCAAGATTGCACAAGCTGATGCGTATCTGCTGTCCTGGAAACGGTGAGGAAATTCTTCAGCTCCCCAACCATCCCATTTCAGGGCACCTGTTTCGATAGACAAACACTGGAAGAGTTTCCCTGTGAAATACACCGAACAAAACACCACAGTACACAACAATTAACTAAATGAAGTTCTCTAGCCAACACTCATAGCTGCCTCATGTAATTCACAGATGTTGGTAGGCTAAACGTATGTGGGAAGACTGAGAACATACTATTTTGGCAACCGCTGTCTTTCCACCCTACATACTTGCTGTGCTTCAGTGTGTTTTTTTACTTATTATTCAGAGGATTACATGTAGCTTTTTACAGGCATTTTGTTCGCCTTGAAACACCACATGACACAGATTGGTCATTTTATGGGTAGGAGGCAAATTCTGGTCAGAGCCTCCTAGCGTCCCAGGTTGAGGTGCTCTGTTGTTCAGTGATTACAGTCCTTTTCAGAAAATCGGTCTTTTCTAAAGTTGCCGCACTATGGCTTCACACTCTTAAGGGTTATTGCTGCACGGTTGTCCTCTCTCACTTACTATGCCCATTTTTAAAGCCCTTCCCTTGGTTTTTCCACACACCCAGAGGGAGGGGAGCTCTTCAAAGGTCATTTTGTCAACAAGCACGCTTTATTTAGCTCCTATTATCTATGTTTCTGTCTTACATGCTGCACAAATCTGTTTTTGTGGCTTATTTACTATTCTTTGCAACATAACTGGCCCTAGCAACATTCTTCCGGCAATACATTTCAGATTTGCACGAAGAACAGATTCCCTACCTTGGTATATTTTTTAATTCGTCATGCAGTAACTTATGCTAGCTATACTTTTGAGTGACCCATTTGACCCATTTTAGCAGTGTTCGAACTCGTTTGTTGTGTGCTGGTATCGCCCCTGTGTTCCGCTCCTGCAGAATTCTTTTGAGGCCTTAGTCACACACTAATTTCCACTGAAGGACAGACCGTCTCCCCAGTTCACATTTCACATAATGCTGTGACCCAAGTGCTGTCACTGTACGACACTGGATCGATCACTCATGCCTAAATATTCATAGTGTGTCATAACGGACTAATTGTGTCATATGACAGTGTCCATTCCATGTAGTAAAATGTGAACTATGTGCAATGTTTTCACAAATCCATGCTGCTTCTACCCGAGATGACACTACAGGCCAATCTTCGGGATGGTAAAATTCACTGCATTGCATTGGTGCACAGGTATGAAAGTTGATGATGAACCAAAGAAACAAAATCAAACTATCTGTCGCATACAGAATTGCACGGCATCACAGTCTTTCGCGTCGGCATCTGAATCGCATCGTGCCGAATCGCATCGTGTTGAATCGCACTGCATTGCAGTTGGGGGGTGAATCATAAAAATAAAAGTTGCTTCATATGTATATTTAATGCATCAGATCACTGGCAATGCATGGAGATGCGTATCGCATTGGCCTCAGTGAAAGAGACGCACATCCCTACTATGTATACAGTTTTATCGTTATTCTGTCTACAACTCAAATCAGCGTAGGTGTCTTATGTTAAACAGAACATATAGGATTCCATCATGTTCAATTCCACTGTGATAAAATTACACAGACTGCGATAAAATTAGACCTTTTTGTGCGCTTTACCGATCCCAGACATTTTCAGCCAGTAGACAGGAAACTGTCGGGAGTGACTTCTAAATTTCCATTCAGCGACTCTACGGAAATACAGTGACGGGGCTACGCTAGGTGTAGCATTAGCGACATAAGGTATTCATGGTGTCTCGTTATAAAAGTGCACAATCTGGTGAGAGGCGGATCATTACCTGCAGGCTCGGGTCACAGCAAGAATAACAAGGTAAAACACTCAATCCTGGACGGTGCCAAGCAGCTATAGGCGCCCAGATAATTGACTGCATACTAAGTAGCTTAATATGCTGTTTTGCGGCTAACAGAACATACAGCAATCTCACTAGGTGCCATCGCAGTGGGTTAATTGATAAGATTCAGTTAAAATAAGCACTGCAGACTACCTTCAGTGACAAACTTTGGCTCACTGCATTTCTTAGCAGTTTTCTTAGCAGATAACTAGACCCTAAAATGTTCCTGTCGAGAGTTCCGCAGTTAAAAAAATAAATAAAATAAAAAAATTGTATAAAACCATTGTCCTACATGCCATGCTGATTTAAAAAAAAAATGATTGTGAGCATTCAACCTTTCAGAAGATTATTTTATCTAAAAGAAGAAAGCCCCAGTAAAACCAGAAGCATGCCTTCTTGTAATATCTGCTAGTGGTCAAAGGCTTTTCAGGGATGGCAGAGACCGCAGACAAAAAGGGCCCAGTAACAGCCACTCTGACTCCTTCCTCCTTTGACACGGAAACTATTCAATTAATTTGGGCAGAAGGTATTTTTTAAAAAGCAACCTTTCCAACATTATTAGGCAAAAGCTCTTAAAAGATTTCATGGGGGAAGAAGGACGGGAAGGAAATTAAGACCAAGCCGGGGCAGCAACATAAAAGCACTCGGCCAAAGTGAGGAAAAGCCGATGGAAAAGGCCAGAGGACAAGAGAGGATGGGAAGGCCAAGGGAGACATCGGAATGACCTCTGGTGGTCCAAGGCCAACATATGAACCCTGGGCATGAATTACGTAGGAGGAAAAATGTGGGATTTCACTGCCTCATTCGCTTAGAATTAAATTGATAGGAATATTTTTTAAACAATTTCACCAGTACAAAACATACATTAAAGTTGTCGTGTTCTGCAAGCAAGGAAATCAAGTGCTGGGGCGAGGGTGAGTGAGAAGGGGCTCCATTCAAATGAACACGGGAGCAGGGAGAAACAAGGCAGGCCGCGAGGAGTCAAACGGACAGGTTAACATGGGGAAAGCACACACAGGGAATGACGTCAATGACAGGACTGGGGCGCACAGGACTGGGAATCACTCCGATACAGGACTGACAAGGGCACTAACGGGAGGCAGCTGGAGTGATCGACAGGGCAGGAATGAGAGGCGAGACAAACGAATAACAGGCGTGGACAAAAGTATAATGCAGTAGTATTAGAAAATCAGTGGCAAAAATATGCTTACTATAATCTAAAGGCACAGGGTTGCAAAATGTTATTTTGAAATGGTTTTGTGTACATTTACAAAACTTCTGCGGTCCTTCACAATTGTTTTGCACTCCCTCGCAATTGTTTCTGCATTTCCTCGTAACAGGTGTGCAACACTGAAATTCTGGACCCCTTATGAAAGTGTCACCTTGCTCCCCCCCCCGGTGCTAATTTTATGATTTTATCATTTTAAGTATTCAGGAGGCCCCGGCTGGGTGCTGGGCCCCCCGAATCTGTCAGGGTATCCATGTCCCTACCGCACCCCTCCCTCATAATTGTTCCCTCGCAAAAGACACGGCTGACATTCCACTACTTTGGCACAATGTTGCATGAAGCTGTATTATAAATGCAGGAAAGCATTAATACTATTTCTGCGGAACATTTTGGTATTGGGGGGAGACAGCTGAACTTATACGAACGCAAAGGTGTATTAATTTGTGAGGGGTGAATGAATCTAAATTAAATATTGGGGGGGTACATGCCCCCCATATCCTGTGGCCCTTTATGGGAGTGCAGAGAAGCAAGCCAAAGCAAAAAAAAAAAAAATATCAAAGACCAAGATCTCGTCTTCAAAACATCATAGAAAACCGGGGCGCCATAATTTTAATGGGGACCAAACATAAAAGTCGAGGGAAATCGATAGCTTGGCCGCTGGGGCTGGAAACGACCAGAAGCAGGCCTGCTACAGCGCCACCACACCGATTCTGCCAATTAAAAAAAGCTTATAAAATTGGGGCAACGTAATTCCAACAAAGAATACGTGAAAGTCAGGGAGAAGAGAGAGAACTTTCAGATAAGGTGGCCGTCACACAAGTCATGGATGGAAGGATGGATGGATGGATGCACACACAGGGAACGAGACAGGACTGCAAGGGAACGCAGAACTATTACGAGGGTTTGCAAAGGGACACAAAACTGTCATTAATGATATTTTCCATATATCAGTAACTGTACAATGGTATGATTTGAAGCTTAATTTGTCAAATGTACAAGTGAAAAAGGAATTCTTTCACCTATCCCATCCTGCGCTCTTAAGATATGCTCACATACTGTATGCAGGTGAAAACGACTATTTGGGTCAGAGCACAGGGTCGGCCACTTACTCAGCACCCCTGGAGCATTTTCGGGGGGGGGGTCTTCAGGGCCATGCTCAAGGGCCCGACGACAATGCAAGTATTCTGCCAGGCGCACACGCACACACACACACACACACACACACATATATATATATATATATATATAGCTTGTGTTTTTTGTCCCGGGAACATAAACAAACAAATAGGTAAATCACTATATAGCACATGGAATATTTCGGGAGGGAATTCACCCTGAAGTACTGGGAGACAGGTGTGCAGCGATCAGATGAATGGGTAGATAATCTCAAACACCTGCGCCTTCCTGGAGAGCCATCTCCAACAGGCAGAGCCGACTGGCCACAAAAGACTATTTTCACTGTGGTTTTTTTTTGCTGAAGCCCCCCATGCTGGCTTGTTTAATGAGCCCATCTGAAAGCGGCCAGTAAACTGTTCTGCATGGACATTGTAGTACTAATTTCCTCCATATCCAACGAAGGCAGACAGATTATTTGGTAGATGTAAGAGTAAGGGACTGTATGTGTGTACATCTGGTTTTACAATCAAAAGCTGAGCGCTAAAAGACATTGCTGAAAGGCCTAAATAAGTAATCGTAAAATGCATAATCATTAAGGATTGCACTAGAGCAATAATTATTACGGCAGGCCAGTGGATAGATAAAATACAGGATTTGGAGGTTGTTCGCCTACAAAGGAGATCATACCTAGCAAATAACAGTTTCTTGCAGTGGAAACTCAGCTATTGGTGTGTTTATCTTCCATGACGCTATTTCCTCCTGGCCCTACATTCCCGTTTGCATTGTTGCGTTGTATGAGATCTGGACCAGCTTCCTGCCATGAGCATGCTGCGTGAAAGACAAAACATGTATGACACACTATAAAGATCTTTGTATAATATGCGAGTCTTTTATCTTTTTGTATTCTACTTCAGTTCAAAGGATTTTGACGTCTAACAATCCTTCCTTGGATTTAATCTTCCATTTACTTCAGTCTGACTGTGTGATCCACAGAAGTCCAACAGTCTGAAAGCTGTGAAGTATCACTGCAGGCTGTTGTTATTGTCTCTATCAATTTTTTGGACCAGAAAAAATAAAGAATATGAATAAAACTGTAGCGTACCAAATTTGAGAGTGCTATATATTTGGAATACCATGGATTTTTTTGTAACTGCCACATCAGTTCAGAGTACGAAAAGGCCTTTTAAAAGTTCTCAAGAGAATTTCAGCATTGTTCCCACCAAAGGAGTGATTGCTGCGTAGTTGTGAAACCGTGGCTTCTGTTATTATACTATTTATTTTAGTTCCTAATCGAAAAAGGGGGGGGAAAAAACCATAGTACTCAGACCGTGAAAGCAGGAGGTCAAAGGAAAACTATGTTCAATCATCTGGGTGTTTGTCATTGCGAGATTGACAGAGACATGATTTATCAGTCATAAAGTTTGACACTCTTCGGACACTTGACTGTTTGCAAAGGCAGATTTCAAAACAGCAGGTGAACGAAAAAGATGACCCTCCATTTGTTTTCTCGACCACAAAGCATACTGGGAATTTTTTATTTAGGGTCTGCTATTCCAATAACAGCATCGCTGTTAGCTCCAGGTCTGCATTCTGTTTCTTTTTCATCATTTCAGTTCGGAAGTGAAAGCAAGAGAGATACATGTCATCTCTAGGAGGAAAAAAAAACTTTTTTCTATAATAATTCTTTGTGTATATTGAATTTCTCATTTAATATTTCATTATGCAGGCTTTTATGCCAAAAGTAATAAAAGTAAAATTACATATATTACTGTATGTGGCTGTCCAGCACTCCGGCAATTAATATCATCTAAAAATTAGTGAAATAAATCTGCCAGAAATGTAGCATTCCCATAAAAATATACTCAGTCCCAATTTCTTTTGTCACATTTCATCACAGAATAAGAATCTGAAACAGACCGAAGTAAGATCTTTTCCCCATACTGCTCCACATCTTGTTCATCTTGTCAACACAGCATGAAGTGTTCAATATCCCAAAAATAAAAACGAAACAGGTATACAAAGTCCTCACATCCTTTTGTTCTTCCAAGCTCAGACTTGTCCCAGCGCATGGCATAACCTTAAAAGTCATGCAATTTGTTGATTTATTCCACCGGTATAATATGTTAGTGCATCACCTGTTATTATCCGTTTTGTATATAAAAACATCCCTACAGCATGGTAGAATAAAACAGACTGAAAATAAAAATGACTGAACATGAAGATGAAAGAGCATTTGAGACGAATCAGACAGACGATTACGGAGTGGCACAAACCTTAGGCTACAAGGTTTCAAAACCGTTGCTAAGCCATTGAAAATCCCTTGGAGTTCAATGCGGTGCATTGCACTGAAGTGAAAGGAGTGTGAAAGTAGAGCCACACTGCCTCGACCAAGCAAACCCACTGGCCTCATCCCCCCACCCCCCAAGCCGGGCTTTGGGGCAAACGAGGCACTTATCAAAGAGGTTACTGCAAGACCAGCTGTGACACAGAATAAGCCTCTGATGTTAGTGGCTGCGGCAGACAATGTCGGTGGGTCAACAACCTCCAATTCCGCAGGAAAAGGGCCTTTTTCGGTAGGGCTGGACAGAAGCCCTGGCTGACCACCAACCATATGCTCAGCCTCACAGAATTTGGTGTGACGGCGTCTGGAAGAGGTGCTGCAGAGATGCGACGGAAAGTTTTGCGGTGTGACGAGACAAAAGCGGAACTTTCTGGCCCGAACGCGAGGTGGTATATATGAGCCAAATGGAACACGGCACAGCAGCCCGGTAACACAAACCCCTACTCTAAAATACGGGTTTGGGTTATGGGGATGCTTCTCTGCGGCAGGGACAGGCAGCCCTGTCAGGACTGACGGAAAGATGAATGGCACACATTACATATTATAGCTCCCAAACAGGAACCTGCTATATTCTACCAAGAAGCTCAGAATGGGGGGAAGAAGTTTTATATCACCATGACAATGATGCAAAGTCGACTGCAAAAAAAAATACAGAAGAGGCTTAAAAAGGAGACTTTGTCCGTGAGTTCAGACCACAGTCCAAATTAGAATCTGAGTCAAGACCTCAAAAATTCTGTCCATCACCATTTCCCGACTAACCTGACCCAGCCTGAAGAATTTTGCAAGGTGGAATCAGCAGATCAAACTCCATCCCAGCCTTCAAAGCTAATAGACACTTAAAAGTTCTAACATATTATTTACTCATTGGGCACAGACGAAGCAAAGGCTCCCCATTCGTTGTTCATGTCAGCCAATGAGATGTCAGAGAGATCAGAGCAGAAGACCTGACTGCATATAAACAGACATGAGCCGTTTCTCTGATGTCCCTCTGTGAAAGAGGGTACATTATTACCCATAACGCAATTTGTACAGAACGTAACATACTCGAAAAGGCATGTGCTCATTGCATGCAAACAGAAAATACACAGTACCCAATCTGACACACACACACACACACACACAAATATATGCAAGTAATGTAAAAAATTAATCTGTAGCATGTTATATTTTTATTTACAGGGAAATTCATTACTATATTTATAGGTACCATATTCTTAACAATGGTTATAGCATTATCTTCCAATCCAGTATTTCCCCTACCAACAGCACCTCTCACACCCCCCCCCCCCCCGAAGGTCAAGTTAATTTTATTTTCTATATAGCCCCAGATCACAACAGAAGTCATTTAAGGTTACCTTTCCTATAGAACAGGTCTATATATTTTCCTTTTCTTAAACAAACTAAATAGCCTTATGTTATTTATCTTATTTACAGAACAACTTGTCATTTGTCTCTCTACACGGTCGTGCATTTACAATTCTCTTCTGCTCTCTGTATCGCGCATGACGGAGTTCCGCCCCGATGCGCACACACACACGTGCGCGCACACACAGGTGAGCAAACTCCCACCAGCGGGCAGAGAGTGTGTGTGGGAAAATATGTCGATGTCAAGCACCTGAAAAGCAGACAAAAATGGCTATATATTTATATAATATAATAAAAAGAAATGTTCTGATGTTTAGTTGTTACATTGACTGCTGCCATTAAAAGAAACACCTGAACACCATGAACCCTGTCGGTGTCCGTCTGCCCCCCCCACCAAGTTGTAAACCTAGTGGAAACACTGCAATCCATCCACCCACAGTGACCATTGTCTCAGTGACCAGAGGAACAGGGAAGAACATGCTACTACTGCATCACAGATTTGAATATAGCCTCAGAATATACAAGCCGAGCCCCGAAATCCCACTGCCAGTTACACTGAATCTCTAAATTCCACCCCCCCCCCCCCCCCCCCCGCCACGAGCAGATTTAACAATACTTCCAATGTCTCTAACGCTTCTAAATACCTGATGTACTTTACAGCTTTGACTAATATACAAATCTCAAAATAAAACATAATCTGATGAATGTATTTGACAAGGATGCAGCCTAAAGTGATACAAAATGTAAATATATTGGTTTTCTTTCATGCCAGTCTTTATTATTCACTTGCTAGAAGCAATTGGCCACAATATTGAAAAAAAATAAAAATATAACTGTACAAATCCCATTGTTTTTGGCTTGCGAATCTTTTCCCAGTATTCGTCCTCTGAAAGTTTCTTCAGAATTTGGTTTGCATGCTAAGAATAGGAAACATGTTTGCATATTTCTTGTTGCATTTCACATTTCCGCAGCACAATTCACTCAGAGTACATGAAAAGCTTTGGCAGAACTGAGCTCTGAATAGCGAGAGAGCAACTGCGTTAGCGCATTTAACCATAATTTAATTAAATCCAGTTCCATGATTTAAAAGTACGGTACCCTCATTTATAACACAGCTGAATGTTAATTGCCAAAAAAAACTTAAGCTCGTGTATAACAAATGTAATGTTATACACACACATGCATTATACACATGTAAAAGTGTAGCTTGGAAAATGTTGTGTAGCAATCAAAGGCTTTCTGAAGGCAGCCGGGGTGCTGCTCTCTGACGTTCAAAGGAGCAATGTTACATAAATGAAGGGGGAAAAGGGAAAAAAAGTGCAAAGTGAGAACGTCAAACCGATAAACTTAACATGCAGAGGCAGAAACTGCTGTAAGCAACAGAAAATAGACAAAAAAAAAACGCTTTGCTTTTGTAAAACTGCCCCCATAAAGACCATCATAATCACTATTGCTCAGCTATAGTCAATGGAAACGCATTCTAGGGCACCGAGGAAAATAAGAGAAATATTACAAAGAAAGCATCACTATGCTATTATTACTAATGAATATTATCGACACGACATGTCAGAAGCCATTATGGAAGAGTCATTTGTAATAATCTGCTTAGATCCTGAGGAGAATTGGAAATGAGTTAGCAGAGTGACGACGCAGACCGAGTGAAACACTGTCACACGGTCTACGTCAGAAAAACGGTATTGAAGACGACGAGCTGGATCCAGAACGTGAGAGAACCGGGGAGAATTATATAATCAACTATCGCAGTTGAAGACGGCTAGAACACATACAGGTGGTCTATTTGATCATTTCATGGGTGCATCTCAGAAACGTCAACTGTGCCGAGCTTGGTATGATACAGGCTTGAGCATTAGCGAGGGGATATATATTTGGAAGACATATGCAAGTAAATTTATTAGATTTAGAAAACAAAACAAAAGTAGCAAAAAGAAGGTATCTACTGCAACCAGGAGAAAGCTACAGAGTTTCTACTAAATCTTTTATTTTGGGTTTATATTTCAACATCCCCATTACGACAAGAGGTTCGCTAGTGGAACACTTACTGTAGGGCAGTATCAGGTCGGAAAGGAAGTAACAGGTTTCATCTGACAGGGATGGGGTGATGGATAAAAAAAAAAGGTTAGAGCACTGTGGTGAGAGGAAGAGGGAAAAGGTATGTAATTCAAATGCCGAGGAGATCCGATATACTATTTGATTACCTTTTTCCCGGCTTCAGCTTCTGAAACATCTTCGAGCCTTCATTAAGCATGCCCAAGTCTCAGTCATTCAGCTTTTCATATGAAGAAAAACCTCTCTGACAAGCTGAGTAGGATATTGCGTTTTCCTTACATGTGCCAATATGCATAACACTAATAACACTTGGTGGTTAACTTCCATACTCAACACTTGCCTGTACTTCACTTGATCTACAGTATGATGACTAACATGCAGAATTCTTCTCACATATAGGCCGCACTGGGTCAGCGTAATATCTAGCAAAAGGTCAGTGGGGGAAATTTCAGCTGATAAAATAAGCAATTGAGTCAGATGTGGCAGAACCTGACTCTCGCGGATTTCAGTTACGCCACACAGGAGCCGGTTTTCATTTCTGGCTGCGGCGATTCCCCTTCACGATTGAGAAATCGTCACCGGTCGTGGGGCCTTAATGCAGGTGCTTCTACTGGAATGTGCATTCCCTGAGTGGCAGACGTTAGACATTTAACCGATATCTTAGGTCTCCTGTAAAAGGCCAAGAAATCTGTACTTAGGGACTTTTCTTTGATAATGCAGGTGAACAATTATAGGTATTCCAAGCCATGATGGGCGGGTGGGCTTTTATATCATGCTGCCGATTTGCAGAGCACTGAACCCTGAATGCTGTTGTCTGTGCACAGTGATAGCTGTAATTCAACTATAGCAATATATTATGTAAACGTCAAAACACTGACGATCTAGCAAATATACGGTATATTACAGATATACGCACTTTATAAAAAACCATTAGTAGCACAGTCATAAAGCACTAGGTTTTAGAAATCAGTTATTTGGAGCATTTAAAGGTAAGTGAATAAATACCCTAGGCTGTTTTAGCTTTGAGAAATTACTGTCACCGGTATTAACATTCGCTTCTTATTCATTAAAATTAGCCATCATAAGAACAGTATGATTATTTCTAACAGGCATTGTGTATCTGTTAGGAATTACGTTTAATGGCAGTGTTTTCCTTCGGCGCATATCCAGGTTTCTCCATATAGCACTGCACTGCTGATTATCATAATGTGATGCACCAGCGAAATCTTTCCACGGTGACCTTGTAAAAAAAAACACCAATATTTATTATGAGTGGCCTTAGATAGAATTTCAATATGAAGATTTAACATAAATTAAACAATTTCATTGCTCTATTTACTTTTCAAAATAGAGAATTTAATAGCCTGCTGGCTAATGAAGCGGGCTCTTGCATTGCATTAGACAGTCTTCATGTTATTAAGAGAGATGTTCTATGTTTAGTTTATCATAAAGGCTATCGTGGATTAACAGATGGCGGAAACACTCCCAGTATCTGAAAACGCATGGCATTTTGGTACAATTATCTCAACTTCTGTTCCATCATTGATGCATGCGAGATGCCCACTGTTTGATGAAACCATACACTCAGCAGCATCTGTGCTAATAAAGCTGAATCTTTCGCCAAATTTATTAATCTACTGCTTATTGTATTTCGTATAAAAGACAAAAGAACAATATACCACAGTTGAAGAATGACTTTATGTCTAATGCTCCTTTTCAGTAAAAATTGCCGAATAGTCTGCGTTTGCGTAAAGAGGAGTCGAGCAGGTGGTTGATTATTTAAGCCACACAGGTCCAGTGAAAATTGCATAATTTGAAACAACCGTAAAAAAAATAAAATCTTTTCGTACAATGAAGAGTACGGCAAACTGCCACAAGGTCCGTTTTTGTTGAACCAAACAATTCTATCAATTATAATGTAATTTATAATGTTACGTGGAAAAAAAAAAAAAAAGCTAAGAGTTTGGTGGAGTGCTTGTAGGTGCACTTTGTGATGTAACGATGTAGAGCAGAGCAAGGCCAGATGTCCTGCCTACAGATTCTCAATGACATCCTGACAGACTAAGGGAACCCGGCCTGGTGGACTCAAGAAAACCCTCAAGGAGACGCCAGAGAAGCTCACTGATCCAGAAGGAAGGAACTGGGACCAATTACTGGCCAACCTTGTGTTTGAGGTGAGACAGGCACTCAGGCCTTCACTGGCCTGTCTGCTCAAACTCCGCTGTGCAAAGATACCCCAGCGGTTTGCTCCAGGCTGTCAAGAGAAACAGGGAGAAGGAACCTGTTCCACTCGACAGCATCATCAAACCTCTGGACACCATGCAGATTCATGTCAAATCCATCCTTCCCCAACTCATGATCAGCCGCAGATTGCCGGGGCAGAGGAGTGATGACCTCCTTGCGTGCGAGTTTACCTTGTGGACAGTGCCTGGGTACTAGTACCAGTTATTGAACTCCCAGAAAGGTACCTGGCATCTTCAAACTGAAAGACTGCAATGTCAGACAACTTGGGGAAAAGCAAACCTAACTGTATACCATGTTAACTTTTGGAAATACCGACGGGACCCGAGACGTCCTGTTTGTCCCCAAGCTCAGGTCCTCTGACATCAAACACAGACCAAACCTTTTCCCCAAAATGCAGCCTTTCACTCCTACAGAAGCCCCAGGACGCGCTTTCAGGAAACCCTCGGACACATGTACCTCAGCGTGTATTAAAAGCAAAGCTGTGCTAGAATGGAGATTCACTCACTGCCCCTGGCTCTCCAACTGTGCATGATACTGAATTAACTGAAATGTCATTGATGCCTTTGATGGCTACGTGTTGCTAATTTGCAATAAGTGCCAGGGAAGCACAGCAGTGGCCATCTTGGAACTACCCTGCATCTCAACAGGTATACAGTGACTGGACCTTCTGAAAGGGATGGACAGGCACCGGGATTCTCTCTCTAGTATAACCCATCTCATTCAGCGTTTCTTATTTCCAGCTACAGTGAAGTGCAGAGCATTGTACCACCAAAGGGACCAGATGGCCTGCATTTCTTGTCACATGGCCCACCTGGGGGCCGTCCTGGAAGTCCTCAAGCTGAATCTGCTGTATGACCACCCAACCAAAGATACTCCTCACGTGACTCACCCACTCGGCAGCATGGAGAAAGAGCAAAAAACGAACAGCGGAAAGCATTTATTCTCTGAGAGACACCAATGAAGAGCCAGATCTTCCAGAAGCGCAATCGGGTGACCAAATGATCCGACTCTAGGCAAACTATCATATAATATCAGATAAAGAGTAGAATATATGAAGAATGATACAGGCAGAAATGGGAAGAGATCCTGTGTATGTCTCCAGTAAGCTTCTTCAAGATAATAAGCCATACACAATTCATAGCAGGGTGATTTTCATGGTAACATTAGCTTGATCTATGAAGTAAATGATCTACTTGTAAAGGAGCACAGATTCAAAAAAAAGAAAGCAAGAGAGACGCCCTGATTTTAACACCATGCTAACACGAGGCATAATTATTATCATCAATGTGTTTCATCAAAGAGTTCAGAGTCGGTTAAAGATTAATGAAGAGCATATTTATGGATGAATATAGGTCTCTGAGCACTCATTACCACTTGGAGAGAATAAACAATAATGAAACATTGCTGGCAACATTACTGGCAACAGTGTGACACACAGAAATGATCCATTCATGGTTTAAAATAAAATGATTAGCTCCCAGCTTCATAATAAAAAAAAATAAATGTATTTACTTGTATTTAGATTTTATCCCTATTTTACATGTGTACGGTGTTTGTCAAAAATAATACAGGTGAATGCATGATTTTGACTAATGTGGCACTATTATTATTATTGAGCCACAAGCCATTTATGCACTAAATTAACAATCACAATCATCTAGTTCACTGTTTTATTAACTGCTAGCAGTGCATAATTGACTTTACAGAAGATAAATCATAACGACGGAATACCATGGTATATTGATTAGTTGGGAAGTTTACTTCTATTGTTGTGGGAAGATTTCATAACATATCTAGAAAGTGAAAAAGTATGGGGCACATTAAAGAGGATGGTAATAAGGCTGCATTCGACGTACATTTCTGCATGATGTATATGAGAGTTAGGGTTATCGATCAGACGCAAGATTCGAAGGCCGGCCAATTTGCCGCAAGATGCGATACATCACCTATAAATTGTGCTATTTACGTAGCAAAACACAACCAGCACTCCCTATGAAATGAGGATATCATAACCAGCAATCAAAAGAACACAAAAGCCTTCCACGTGGATGCATTAGGCGGAAAAACTTGACAATGTAAAAGCAACTGTGATGTGCGAGCATGGACTAGTGGTTCATTTCTTGGCATATGAGCTAATGCCTTCTTCAAAAAAAAAACAAAACCCAAACAATACATTTAAACGGCAGCAGTTATACTGACTGGCAGAGCAGAGGCGGACATCGTGGTCTGTGTGCGTTTGGTGACCGTCCAAGCTGACAAGCACTGCACTGCAGTGACCTCCTCATGGTGCTCAGAAAAGTGTACATGAGGGACCTGTCGCCTCTCTTGGTTACCTGGGTACCGGTACATTCCCAACACTAGTGACATATTACATTGACTTACTGTACATAGCAGAAGCTTTTATTCAAAGCAACGTGCGACTGAGACGGCAGGGGCCATTAGGGTTAGGGTCTCGCTCAGGGGCCCAACGGTGACATCACTCTGCTAACCACAGGAATGCAACCGGGTGAGCATCTGATCACGCACTGCCTGAAGGGTTAACGTCACACCCTTTGGAGCACCTTCCATTGCAAATTGTATTAAGTTTTTAATCATTTTGAAAAATACAATGCGATTTCCATGGGCATAAAATATGGGGCAAATGGGGTGTGGAGGGGGGCAGGGTTGTAACTCTCCCAATAATCAAAACCAGGCAATGCAACCTCACAAAATGGGTTTGGACCTCAACCCCACCAACGTTCATACCAAAGTCATTCCCTTGCTTGTCTCTGTCTATTCAGACACTCAGCACTGACCCTTATGCACGTTACACTTCCTGCAGACCTGAAGGGGTGCAGACCTCATTGTGGCCTTTTCTTCCCTGGCTGTGATGGAGCCATTAGGTTTGACATGAACGCGGCTGCTGGACTGTCCCGCCAGCTGCCTACTTAAGACGCAAACTGCCTAGAAATTCGAAGAGAAGCTAGACCTTCTACGGCAGATCAACAGGCAAGAAGTGTGACCACCAGGAAAGCACATGTGTACCATCTGTCAGTAAAAAGACCTTGCGCTCTTTACGAAGCATAACGGCAGGTTTTATGTTATCTACTGACAATCCACCTGCCTGTTACACTCTAGGTATTCCTTCTAAAATAAGAGAGAGATGGATATTGCACTCAGTGCACTTTACAAAGGTACTTCAAATTTAATTCGTAATAGTCATACGAGTCCCAGTTCTTCCAATAATATAAACATCAACAAAAGGCGACGATAAGTCACAGTAGCCAGGTTTCCATTAGGGGTTTTGTAATTTGTAACAGATCTGTAATATTGTCATGGTTTTCTGCCTCCGAACCAAGAACGGCATTAAGAAATATACTGGGCGGCATGGTCTATGAGTATGCACCGCATCCAGAGTGGCCCGCTGTCATTTTCTCTCAGCAGAAGTTATATTTTCTAACGCGCTGTTGCTATGGCAAAATCGGAGTGTTTGCGGAGCTGGCCCAGTCGATGGGAAAACACAGTGTCACGTACATATATCATCCGGCTGCTTGCTGTCGGGTGCCTGAGCGTGAAGACCCCTGCCCAGGGGAGTAATCGCTTCGGCTGCGCCTCGGCCCCGTGACCAGTTAGCTTATTGTGCTAATGGTTTGATTAACCTAATGTGCTAAACAATCCAATTTAGGTAATTCACAGAAGCAGAAAAAAATACTAGGTGATATCTGACAGGTGCATCTATAGGTAACCCTGAGCTTTGCTACATTGTACCAGCATGTACGTCACTCCAGATGTTACTGTTGCATGCAAAGGTAATTGCAAGCATTACAGTACATCAGTAACTTCCCAGGCTCTAAGCCTAATGTTACCAAATAGGAAAAATAGTGTTTTGAGAGATACTTAAAACGTGTGAAAGAGACGAGTGCAACAGAGACTGCCAACACGGAAATGAGAGACTGGACAGATCTAAATGTCCATAATGGCTTAAAAACCAGATCGAAGAACATGATACTGGCTGACAACAGCAGGGAAAAAGCATAAAACAGGGATAGATTTTTGAAACATGAGAACACAGAGGCAAAAAGAACTGTTACAAGCGGAGTACGCTTTTCGGAGGATTTAAGGTGTGCAAGTGGGGATTTAATAAAACCTGCCAGCCTTATCTTTTCTGTACAAACTAGAAATATAAAGAAAGACTTGGACAATCATGTAAAAACCATACCAACTGAAATACTGCTTTTTACCCAGTCTTTAAATTAACATTACAGTTCAAAGCAGGTGGCTGGAGGAAAATGTTTGAGGCAACCAGGTCTTTGATCTACAGGTATAATAGGAGCAACAGCTGGCAAGCATCAGAGTTCAGCTAGTGAGACTAAAGAGCTGATTTGATAAACGCAGAGAAGCAGTCGAAACTTCCGCTGCATGAGAGGCGCCAGTCTGGAGTAAGTGGATCACGTAGCTAATGTAACAGGCGTGACGATGGCAAGGGATGAAACTCAGGTCTCTGCAGTTGGTGCGAATTATCAGGAAAGGACATTAGTCTGCTACTAACTCAAGACCGGGCTCCCTACTGGAAGGAACTGGTCGACACCACTGTTCCGTTGGACTCACTTCATCTGCTACAGAAACAGAGCTACAGTCCTCAACTGATGACACTAGTGTGGGAGAAATTAATAGCAGCCATGTTAGAAAACAGAAAGGTTTCCAGGTTATTAAATAAGATTCATCCTTCATTGTCTAATTTTGACTCAATGAAGCGCTGGGTCTATTGCAACAAACAAAATAATTAAACACAAAACTATATGTACATTTTTTAGAAAATTACTTGGTGACTGTAAAAGAAAATAGCTTTATTCTTAAATAAACAGGACAGATATATAAAAAAAAAAAACAGCCGCTAATTATTTGAGTTCACAAGCACTGAACTCACTACTCCACCCAAACACTTTGGTGTTTTGTGGGAAATATTCTATCATCTTTCTTGCGTCACATGGGATCCCTGATAATTACAAATGATTTTTTTTAAATGTACTGTCGCGGCCCTCAAATCCATAAAATATTTTGTTGCCTCAAGGCAACTTTGTATCACAAGGGAACAAAAGCCACGAAGAAAACTCCGCAAAGAAATCTCCTGGAAAATGTATTTAACGAAAAGGCAAGAATAATGTACTAAAAACGCAAAATATCATACCATGCACACTAAGTACGCATCAGTCAGAGGCTTTGAGGTGTAACTCATGGACTCAGATTTCACTCTGTGTATTGCACCTCATTCTGTATGAAGTTTCAGAAAATAATCACCTTGCCTGACAACAGGAGTATGCATCGCATTTCTTACACAAAAGTTGTGGCATGCTTGTAAACCTAGAAACCCTGCACCCCTCCGACCTGTTACAGTACTTATGACCGTTCAGAGTGATGTGCAATCAAAGGGGACGTGTGGTTTCGGCGTTAAAGAATTGGGCCTCTGCTGTTACCTCTTTCCCTCAGTCTTGGGAAATCCCACCGTGGGGACAGTCTTTCTTATGCAAAAAATGCATGCTGCTCTTGCCATGGCACGCTACAACGTGGGACCGGAGCCGCGTTTACCTGCTTTACTTCATTCCATTACCCCCATAGTCTGACCTGTACAGTGGTGTTTCTCAATCCGGTCCTCAGGGACCCGCAGACAGTCCACATTTTTGCTCCCTCCCAGCTCCTTGCCAGACAGCCGAAATTTTTGCTCCCTCCCAGCATGCACCAGGATGTCTCCACTTCCAAATGCAGGAAAACAACGATAAGGCAGGGATGCCACTTCCTTGACCTGCTTTTAGTAAAGTAAAGGGGTATGAAAGAATCAAGCAGGTCAAGTCCCCCCCCCTGTTTGGACAGGGGACCTGAATAATCAAACTATATATTTCAAAAAATTTTATATAAAAATTTTTTATATAAAAGTCAAGGGTAGCTTTGGATACCTTCTTTCTCTCCGATTTTTATTTCAACCCTGTACTATTTATAGAAGTTTGTTATATGTCACACTACAGAACATGTACCCGTATTATACAGTGCTTAGAAAACAAAACTTTTGTTTATATATTTGTACAGTATGTGTGCGGGTGTTTCAAACAAGCTGTAAAACGAGCATTTTGCTGCCCAGAGTCTTCTGCTGAAACCTGGTTCTGCAATTCCTCATTCCGCACTTTGCCGCACACAAGTTCACTGTCCGCACTATCCAGGGGAGCAGCTGAGTCACACTGGAGTCGTTCGCTGTCCGTTTCTCTGTGAAGCCGATGTCAGAAAAGCACCGCGCACTGCCTAATTTACACATAACCTATACTGAGTGCGATTTTGTTCTGTGAAAGGAGCATTTGCCGCATGTTCCAGCAAAAAGTAAAACAGAACTTTTAAAGTTACTGTATAAAATAGACTTCCTGAGACATTGACACATTTTTCCATCCACAATTTTTATCCAAACAATAAAATTCATCCCACCGTTATATCACATTATATGCACATGAGATGCATGTTGGAAAATTCCATTTCTCATTGGACTTGTCCTTCACCATGTTTGAGGATTTTTATTGGTGGAAATACCTTGTGAAGGAAGGGCACCGTTGAACAGTAGCATAAATGCAACATTACTATTTTGACATACCCTAGTCAACATTTATGGTTAAATAAATCTGCACATTTACAGTATACATAACTTCAAACAGATACTAAACGAGAGCAAAGAGTTTGTTCTTATTCAGTGCTTGTTACAATGTTCACCTCAAAACTTCATGCTCCGCTCACCCCCCAACCATAAAAAGGGTCAATTATCAGTCAATATGAGGAAGGAAACGACAGGACGACACCCAATCAGCTGAGACACAGGTGGTCAATGAATATTATGAATACCTCAAGGAAAACTGTTTCCAGTATGCTTACATTTTTATCGTCATTTTTCTGTAAAGAGAACGGCGCCGTTTGTAGCCACGTATCCAAACTTGCCTAATGAATGCCTCAGCTTGTCAACAAATCCCCATGAAACAAACGTTAGCCCAGTCACCTAGGAAACCCAAATTCCCCTGTAGCAGACAGTATTGTGTAACTTACCTTTAATATGGTTCAAAACTGACAAAATGCCAAGACAACATGCTTATTTACATTTGCTTCAATCTGCTCTTGCAGTCGGTAAAACTCACTTTCCATGTAAAATAAGAAAAAAGAATAAATGGCTTGCGAAAATAAGCACCTATCAAGACATCCATCCATCCATCCATCATCTTCTAGTTGCTTCCAGTTAATCAATAAAAAATGTTCAGCACCTAATCCTTGATTTTAGAGATGTGTGCATTAAGAAAACTAATAAATGGTGCTACAAAGTGCAAAGTATTTCAGTGCGATCTTTTTAATTGCTTAGCGTTTTCGTACCTTGTGTGGAACGTTGTGAAATTGCATGCTGCATCATGTGATTGCACTAGTCGGCATTCGTTAAAACGGCTGTAATGATTATAACAGCTGCTCTTATCTCTGTGCAGCACAGTCAGCAATACCATTATCCACCACTGGAAAAAAAGCATAAGTCAAGTCAGAGGCTGGCGTGACCCTTGACCTTAACGTGCGATATCCAAACATTTATTTTACTGACAAAAAAAACTAAACAAAAAAGCCCAACAACCTTGGGAGGTGAAAAAAATCACAATAAGCCTAACTGAGATACTAAAACCGAATAAGACCAGTGGCAGAAATATGTCATTAAAATACTAAAACTGGAAAACTTTTAGTGGGACACTTTGTACCATTAGAATGCCACAGCTAAGCTGACAAAATTAATAACGACAGAATCTGCATTATATGCAATTAAACAGAGACTGTATAAAGACATGTGTGTCTGGCTTAAGGAAATGCACAGAGCCTTCAGAATAATGACAAGCTTAATAATAATAAACACCGCGCAGTGAACTTATTTATATTTATTACAGGGGCATAAAAAAAAAAATCCATATTTTAAGAGAGCAGAGATTGAATACAAAATAGACAAGAGACAGGAGGAACTTTGCAGGGAACAACATCAACAGAAGATATCAGCTACCAGGGCCACACCACACGTGTCCGTTTCATACATCCTCCCGCTCGGCTAAATCCATTAGCGATGCTGGCAAAAGCAGGTAAACTGATTACACTGCACTTCTGTCAAAGTGCTTGAAACAAGCACTAACAATGCCAAAATGGAAAATACAGCAGTCAAGAGTCAAGGGCATTTATTCCGAACATGTCCATTCCTCTAACTGTTGATATACTACTATTCAGCGTATAATCGGGTGATTTGATAAAGCTTCCCCTACACTACGAGTTAAACACATTATTGCTCTCTGCCAATTACAATGAAGCAGACTTCTTGTGTCACGATCCGTGAAAAGGGGTGAGGCGAACGAGCAGGTAAGCAGGCAGGAGGCAGGCAAAAGTCGGGTAAACGGGGATTTCTTGGGGACACGGGAAGCAGGAAACGTCTCACGCAGAATAACATCAATGACAGACGAGGAACTGAGGTAAGACACGGACTGAAATAGACAGGACTGATCAAAATAACTAGACACAGCTGGGTACGATCAGGGAAGCACACGTGGATAATCAGGGGGGCGTGGCACACAGGAGGATCGTACGAGCTGGGCGTGACACTTAGCAAGCAGCATCTTGGGCACTGTGTCATACTGATACAGGTATTTCCTCTTGCTTTAGATTAATTATATGGCCTCTGACAGTGTATACTGCATAGAGCATTCAGCACTGGGTTCTGTGTAGAATTTCGGTCCCCCATTTTTATGAGGGGCGGGGGGGGGGGGGGGGGGGGGGGGGGGGGGGGAGAGGCCCTGTTGCTGCCCGAGGTGTTTGGTTCACCTGCACTCTTTCTGGGGCGTATAATTTGGTGCGTTCTGCTTTGTTTCCCCCCCCCCCCCCCAGCACCCCAGACCAGAGCCCCCATGCCAGTCGTGGGTCTCACAGCAGTGCAGTCGCAGCTGTGTTTCTCATTCTGCTCCTGACCTACATGCCGCAGTCTTTTCGCTTGACTTTTTTGCATTGTGTTTCATCCTGTCGCTGTTCAAAACGAAGTCACATTTCTTCTATTAAATCCAGCATTCACTGTAGAGTCACTGTGGCGTCTTTATGCTGAAAAATACCACTGCACAAATAATCAAAATTAATCGGTACTGAAATATGGAATGCTTATCATCTTGCCTCACTGTAAACCTATTCAAGCATACATAAACTGTTATAAAACATCCAAACACAGACATAACCAAAACAGTCTTTGTAAATTATACTGTAAGGTATTAAATGTCTTTTACAACAGACTGTTCACAGTAAAAACCATTGTTCAGTTTTGTTTTATGACAATAAAATTATTTAACATCTTGCGAAGATATTTCAACAGATGCAGCTCATCTACTGAAATACAGCAGTCATTTTGCAGCTTATACCGTAATGAATCGCTGGGTGTACAATTCTAGCTCCATGGTAACACTTCTTAGGAACCGTCATACAGCTCAATTCATACAGTTAAGACAAAATGTTCTCCATGCAAAAAGCCATTTGAAAGACACATTTATACATATGTTTAGATTGCAATGACAAAAAAAGTGTAAATCAAATGAATGAGGCTGGTTCTTGCGATGCTCTGGAATCGGTTGTGGGAAATCTAGCTCTTTTAAGGCAGGAACAATCTGGGCCACTTCTCTTCTGTTTACCGGTTTCGCTCACCCGCTGCTGGCATGTCCTGCCCGGGACGGCACGGGGCTTTCCAGCCGATGTTCCTGGGGCCAACTGCTTGGCCCTTGAAGGATGAGGACATCTGTCCGGTGTGCCACCTTTGGCAGCCAAAGCCTGGGGCAGCATCGTGCCGCCCAGCACACTGAAGTGTCCCTGTCCTCGCCCGTGTGTCTGCATCGCCCGAAGGCTTTCTGCTAGCAGGAACTTCCTGTTCACCTATGGTCTCTCCCTGCTTCCATCTGTCTGCCCGCAAGACACAAGGTAATACCCCCAAATTACAGCAATAATGAAGCAGTCTGGGTAAGAGGGAATACGCTGCATTGTGAACAATAAAGGGAATCAGAACTAAAGGCTGCTACCAGGATTTTGTAGTGTTGTACATGCCTTGCAGGATGTGTGCAATAGGATCTATAATTGAGCGACAGACTGAGAAATATCGCTTGATCTGATCATTTGACCACCTGAACAAAATAATAAGGAAGAGATTATTGCTGGATCTGTTCCTCATTAACTGAAGACAAAGGACAGTGAGTAAAGAATTTCCCCAGCTACAGAATTTGAAAATGTAGGTCTTTTTCCCCTTAAAGTGTGTAGGTGAAACTTTTAGGCAACTTAAATTCAGCCTCAGGCATACGGTCGACATCCACGTTTTCCAAAGTAAAATTTTGAACCAGGCCTTACATATTTCAGCCAGAGAAGCTATTTCCTTTGAGGCTGTGCTAGCATCTTGCAACCACCCAGCCAAGAGATAAATTAGGAAAGGCTGGAAATTTCCTGCATATCCAAGCTGTTACCATCACTATATTCCTGCATTAACCAATTCAGTTTAATAAATTAAATACTGCTGCCTCCATCCACTTCAAATATTTTTCCAAAATATTCAATCAGATTCCAAGCTCACTTCCAGACAAGCTATCCGTCAGGAGAGAAAGCTAAAATACATACATTTTAACGATGACATCACAATATTCATGAAAAGGTCAGAGGCAGCTTTCCATAGCACCTTCCCCTAGCCTCGATGCACCTCCCATTCTTTCCACATTAATGAAATCATTTCTCATAATATGAATCCTTCATGACAGCTCATCCTTTCATTTTTAATAACAGATTGTCTGACAGCTTGCCGACAGCTGGCCTTACAGTCCAAACAAATACTCAGGTCCTTGGGAAGTTGACACCGAAGGCTAATGCTTATAGAAGACCACTACCTGCTGTAGGACCCTTGTTCAGATTGTAAGAACTTGGGCCCAGTCAGACATACATGTGGCACTGGAAAGTTCAAAGCTCATTATTTCATTGTTACAGTGTATGGGGACTACTGGCACTGCAGTAAGCAGTGATTCAACATGCCAGTGATCCTGGGCCAGAGCCAAATCTTGAGTCTGAATGTCTTCCATTTGTTTCCATTGACTATCACTCGCTTTGCACCATGGCCTAAATACGTCCAGATTGGAAAACAACCAACCTCCAGAGGATATATTCTTAGCTTCTCCACTAGGCTCCATATGTCTAGGATAGGCTGTACAAAAGAACCTCACCTACATCTACAGAAGTTCCTTCACGTGTCAGACGAACAACTGAGTCATAACAACACTGTAAGTTCAACCCTGTCATTTTCATCTCTCTCTCTCTCTCTCTCTCTCTCCTCCCCCACCCCCTACTCCAAAAACACATTATTCTTATAAAAAACCCTTCTTGCAGTACTTGACACACATTACTTTAATGTGAGATCTGGCATTTATTTAATAGTACCCTATAATGATTTTAAGAGGAACTCTAAGGTATGATAATATTATAGACAGGGCTATTAGTATCACATATTATAGAAAAAATGATTTCGTCTTATATAATAACCATCCGTGTAATGCACTGCAATAGCTTCTGTAAAGTTGCGCAGGGCAAATTATATTCATGCGTATTTTGAATGGATTGTGTCTGACTTTCTCCATCCGCCGTGCAGTGATTTTACCTTGGAACTTGAACAACGTCGCAGGAAATCTAAAGCCTCGTTGGTTGTTCTGTTTATTAGGGAATTAAACACTTTATTGAACACCTTTGGAAGGTGCAGCTGTGGTCACACACTAATGCTGTGGATGTTGGATAGGGTTCTAGTCTCCAGTCCTGCTCTGTAAATATGGGGTTTGAATTAGCTCCTGTATTGTATTCTCACAGTCCAGAGATATGCAAACAGGTGCTTCTTCAGGTTCCTGCGTGTGCACCCTGCACAAGATTAGCATCACCCAAACACATGACCGGCGCAGCGGAGTGCAACGTGTTGCATTTCAAACCACCGGCAAACAGTAAAATAAGGATTTCTGATGATTCCAGCAATGGATGTGACTCTAAGCTGCCTCTATAATTAAAAACGTAGTCAAAGTGAGTCTTGGCAAATTGCGTGATGAGTACCTTCAGGCCTGTGTACCACCGCAATAGAGCCTGTTGGCCATTTTGGTCTTTTATAACACACGCTTTCATTTGAGACATGTAATTTCATGTTGAGCCACACGGAAAGCAAATAGGCTCAGAATACAATAAAATGAGTTACGCAAGACTTGAGAGCTATCAGTGTGCCCTCTTAACGACACTGCTCACTGCTCGGCGGCTGGGGGGAGGGTGGGAGGGAGCTGACAGGTAATACAGTATTGATCATTCTTCAGCTTCCTGTAATGAATGAACACAGAAAAATGCTGAGACATAGATACAGATACTAGAACAGTTTGTACTAAAAAGTGAGCCAAATTTATCCGGGTGGGCTAGAAACCCGGAGCCTCCTGTCAAAAGTTCACTCGGGTCCCTGTCCCCCCGAATGCTAGCCCCACCCACATCCACCCCCTGCTTTCCATTCAGTTCATTTTTACATAGCGCCTTTCACAACAGAGTCGTCCCAAGGCGCTTCAAATGTATGTGTTGTGACGCATCACAACATCATTAGGGAGAGTAAAACAGAACGGGAAAACGGAAGGAAAGAAATTAAATAAAACCGGATGACGACAGAGGAGAAGAACCAAAAAAACTCAAGTAAGGACAAAAGAAACCTCTGGGGGTCCAAGGTCAACTGGCTGCCCAACGGCACTGGGCAAAATAACATTACTGAGAAGAGAAAAGTCGTCCAGCATCATTAAACCCTATTCAACGTTTGCTTATTAATGCTGCCTCGTCGATATCATTAAGGCTTAAACTTTAGCTTTCAAGTAATTATTAATTAAATGTATTCTCAAAAAACAGATGCCAATAAAATCTCTCCAATCCATCCTCCAAATCATGAATCTCATCGAACCATTCAGAAGTTTGAGTGTCACAATATTTGCAAATTATTTACATTATTACATTTTACAGTAGTCCACCTATAATTAAAATTAAACTTATTTCAGCAGTCCTATCCTTTTGTGGATTAATTTGGATGCCAAGGTGATTAAATTATTGTTCCAGCATTCTGCACTTCAAACAAGCACATTGTACTTAACTTACTGTGCCTACTGTAAGTCCTAAATGCTTTTCTACAGGACAGTTAATTTTAATGTTAATTCTCCTGACAGCTGGCCTGTATACTGTATACTGTGAGTATACTCCTATACTCAGTACTTTTGGAAGTTAACACTGAAGGCTAATACTAGTAGATGTTAATTCTAGAATAAACATTTTGATATTAAGCAATATAAACCCATCTTTATATTTTCCAAAAAAAAAAAAGAAATCTACCCACCAGGTATGAGGTAGATTAAAATATTAAACAGGAATATGGTTTATAGAGCTTCCAGGTTTAGGTTGCTAATTGCTCTGGAAAGTATTTCTTCAAGAGAACTACAAGGCCAACCATTTATAGGAATATTTTGGTATCGGAAGGCAAACCTGAAATCAAATTTTGAGGGCAGCTAATTAATGGAGAGATCGTAGCTGGATAGCTGGAGATTCGGGGAAGCAACAGAAAGAGAAAAGCAGACAATGTTAGTTAACGCAATGATTGACTTTCTCAGTCGTGTGAAAAGACAATCATTTAGCATAAGTACCAGAAAACACGTCTCCATGTTTGTCTATTTCAATACTATTAGAGCAGCATTTCTCAACGGTCCATAGGGACCCCTAACAGTCCATGTTTTGAGCCCCCCGACAAGGAACCATCTGGGGATCCCTGAGGACTGGGTTGAGAAACAATGTATTTGAGAAAGTCCAACATATATCTTACATATATTTTTTGACATAATATGGCACTCTTTTATTTGTAATAAACATCTTGGACGGCTCACAGCAGGAAACAAATAGCTAAACAGCTCTTACACACAATTTATTTTGCAGATGCTTTAGTCTGAAGTGAGTCACCGGTGGGGAAAAAACAGTAAATGCCTTTAACAACAAACAGTGGATGTAAAAGCACATAACCAGCAACTGCAGCAAGATTTGTGAGATGCTTAAAGAAAAAAGTACTCTGCAATAAGGAACTTCAAGACGATATATAAAAACACAACACACCAAGATAACAGCTTCATTAGATGCTGCCGTCTTTCATAATTAGTTATCCAGTTATGGGACATAATGAGCCTACCCAGGAAGCACAGGGCAGACGGAAGGGCCCCCAGGATGGGACAGCAGCCCGCTGCAGGACATACACTAAATCACAAACTTATTTAGAAGCCCTGGTGCAGCCAATCACATGGCTTTTCAACCACACAGTCCCAAATCTGGAGAACATTCAGGCTCCATACAGGGACCCAGGTGTGGCATTCAAACCTCCGACCCTTCAAGGGTGAAGCTTTGGTGCTGCACACTGAGCCACCTTAGCTTCAAGTACTAACACAAAGACAGGACAATTTTGCATTTTAAGCTCCAAATATTCCAGCCCAGAATAGCTGTGGACGCCACAAGCGAGAGAGACTGAAGCCAAGCTAGGGAATCATAGAAGAGAATCAACTTAAAAGCAAAGAGGGTGCAGTTCTGGATTAATAAAGTAATTCTGCTTTGACACTTGTCACACATTAAGCTTCGCTAACGCGTGGCACTGAAGGTGACCCATAGGCACTGAACTTCAAAAAGAACACCTTCTCCCAAGGTGCTATGAACTCCCAGTGCAAACTGGAGGATTGATTGTCACAACGCCGCTGCAGCCGTGTCACTTGTGCGAGCGTTTGTCTTACCCTGCGGAGGGCTCACTTAAGGGAAGTGCCTGGTGTAGACAATGGGTGGAGTTTGGGGGATGTGGGGGTGGGGGGGGGGGGGTGGGAGCATTGCTCACTCTAGTCAAAATCGCAACTAACTGGCACTCTTGCTCGCATTGCTGGCACTCTGCACCTTTGGATAAGCGGTTTGTTGGTACTCTATAGGTATACAAAATAATAGGTTAACTGCACATCAGATACACGAGTTAACAGCCCCACCCCCCAAGCGCAAATATCAAACTCCGCATTATGATATAGACATGTGCCCTCGACCCAGCTGTCGCGGTCATGCCGTTTAGCTGACCAGGTCAAATCAACTGGTTCCCAGTTGGTCTGACCTTTCTAACTGATGACCAAATAGACCCATGGAGCCACATGTGCCGTTCGGGATCAGCCACGAAGGTTGAAGTTGTCTGTGTTGGAGTGATTGAGTGGCCAGACGGTCACTGACAGCTAGCATAGTCCATGGAATTTCTGATTGTTCTCCATTTGTGATTGATACTGCTTATTACACATGATCGATGAAGCCCCGGGGTACTCTGTTCTGGAAGGGATCTGCACTGTATATATAGATCGGCCAATTAAGAGTCTAAACACGCTGCCCTGAGGAGGAGCTGATGGACAGGGGCGCTGGTGTATAGTCAATGGATATTTAAACCTGCCCCCAAAGTGAAGAAATCTCACGGAACGTTGGGAACAGAGGTCTACCGCTTCCCATCATTAACTCCGAGGTTACTCAAAACAACATTATGGAGTGTTTATCGTCCTGCTTGGGTGAGGTGCTTCAGTGTATGCTCACATTCAGCCGTAGTTTCATAACATTATTTAGGGGGCTAACAACACATTTACTCAATTTTTCGCAAATTAATTTGGCAGATGTTCCTTATTACATTAATGTTTTAGTTTTATGAGCTACTCTAATCATATAATTAAATATCTTAATTAGCTCTGTTTGTAACACTCTGCTGAAGTGGCCCATTAACCTTTGGCATGGTACCTCATTGTCAGACACCATTGCAGAAAACCTTGGCATAGAGGGGTCTTGCGCTATCGCATAGAAATGCCATGCTAACTAGACATCAAAAGGAGGAATTTGTAAATGTGGACAGCCGGGAAAAAGAGCATCTTGACAAATATCATCGCCTTCGTGTGCATAGAGGGTGCGCAGGTGAAACCAGCCATTTTTATTCATAGAAATGTTTTGAATTTTTTTAAATGTCTACTCGTGAAAGTAGGACAAAAAAACATTCTGAGTTTAGTGCGGATGGTTACATCAAACGCCCATCAGTAGGTATGGCAATTCAAGCCCAGTAATCACTTTTAAACATGACTGGCTGAAGGATGACGGATATCCGTGATGCAGCAAAATGAAGTGCTGATGCGGAAAATGGAAGCTCTGTTCTTTCTATCAATCAAATGTATTTATTTAGCACTTTTCGTGTTGAGATTGACATAATGATCTCTCTAAGAAGCGATTGGAGAATTTGATATGGAGAATAATAATGTATTCATGTGGGGGGAAAACAAAGTTATTACAAAGGGCATTAACAACTTTACATCTGAGCAAGAGGGTGAGGCTCTTGGCCCCAAAATGAACTGACACAAACACCATCGATGGAAAGCCCCGTCTCAGTTTATAGCTGGGATGGCCTTTTAATCTCCTTCCATGTTTCTTGAAATGTTCTGTTTTGGATACAGTATACCGCAAAGAATCCATAAAGCAAACCATAAGCTAAGACTGCACCAATCGAAACATCACTCGAGTATCTTCTGGGTTCATCTAGTCAGAAGTCATTAAGAGAAGCCGCATCATAAATTAAAACATAGCTGCAATTTCAGATGAAAAGGAAGAATTTCTCCTTTACTTGCATTTCCAAGCCCATTCTGCAAGGGATACAGGCCAAGACAAACAGCACACACCCTACTTTAAAAATGTATGGCTATCTATAAGATTGTAGTCAGCCATATGTGAATTGTAGATTTGTTGTGGGATTAATGAGCATGAATGAGGGTTTGGAGTAACGTAATAAAAATGAAAAACAGTCAAATTAAAGCAGAGCTCAGAGTGCAGAAGACGACACCAGAGCAAAACTCAGCTTTAATTACTAACACTAGCTTTTCATTCCTTATGTGATGGATATTTATTATTATGTGAATGTCAACACCTCTGATTTTTCCTCTGATGAAACAACATTTTTTTATTTTCCCATACAGGCCCATTATTTTTTGGAAAAGATTGCAATGCGCCAAATTTATAAAGAGGAGTTCTCGGTGGGGGGCAGTTATAATCATGTGTTTGGTATCAATGCATTTATTATATTGTGGGTTGTTTTGGTAAGAACAATTCAACAGAATGCAAATATTCGAAAAGCATCCCAAAATTTAAATATATTAAAATATTTAATATTAAATTTAACTTACAGTGGGTGTCTATGGAAGCCATGTGGCCCCACAGCGATGGCCCCGTGGTGAGATTGCCCACAGGGTGGCTGGTAATAGGAACAAATTTAATGACAATGTCTTGCTGCCTTGCTCTCCAATTTTATCGCAGCCCCTGCACAGAATCAGGGGTAGTAGAAATCAGAGGTGGGGACTCGAGTCACTGACTTGTGACTCGGCTCGGCAAAACTGATGGAAAGACTTGGACTCGACTTGGACTTGAGAGCAATGACTCAAGACTTGGACCCAACTTGGACCCTGTGACTCGAGAAGACTTGAGATTACAGTCGCCCTCTGGATACCATAACTTTAATTTTATGATTTCAGTGTATATTAATTCTCTGCTATCTGCATTTTCAATTGGCTGAATAAAAGGTCTCCTGAGACCTTGCTTGAAAGATGAATCACTCTATGCATTGGCACAGACGTAAAAACTGTATGAGGTCAACTGTGAATGGACGCTCTCTTCATTTTCAATTTTTTCTGCCTGTACAGAATGCATCCTATGACTTACTGTGGCTTAGCTTTTGCTGCAGTAAGTTTTAATTGCTAGGTAAAAGGTAAAAAAGGTAAGGTAAGGTAAAAAAACTGACATACTGTAGTAGGGACTCAAGTTACATGAATCATACTTTGACTGGGACTCGAGTCACAAATATGATGACTTGTGACTTCGCAGCAAAAATGATGGTAAGACTTTGGCTCAACTTGGACTTGAGTGTTAATGACTCAAGGCTTGACTCGGACTGCAATGTTTTGACTCTGACTCGCCATCCCCGGTAGAAATGCCTTCTTGACCCTCTTTGTGGCCAAATTTCAGAGCTTCTCACACTGTCCATTTGGTTAGTGAATTCACACTTGCCTTGCCATCTTCAGCCAGCACCTTTGTCCATATCCCTCTCTCCTTCTCTCCCTCCTTCCCTCCCTCTCTCCCTACTCTAACATGCACTTAGTAGTATGGATTCTTGTCAAAATTAGTCATTCATCATTCTAATGATCTATTTCTTTATGGTTTCTTAACATTCACTATAGCAGTGACACAAGGAAGATTACTTTTGGCGAAAGATGACTCAGTCCTTTGGATTAACTGGATAAATGCTCGTTTTTGGATAGGGCCTGAAATAACGCAAGCATAAATCACCCGACATGCCTGATAAAATTAGTGAGGACTGACTGGTGACAAAGTATAAGATACCAAGTGCATAGATTCAATATCATCTTGCTCAGAAAGGGAAGGCAATATAGCAGCACAGGAGGCGGCAGATATAACCTCAGGGCAACTGCTCTACAGACTGCCACATACATATTTAATGATTTATTTAAGGTTGCAGTCACTCTTCCCATTTAGTTTAAAGCACAGGGGAAAAACTACTATATACATAACTTTTTTTTTATTTAAGCAATGAAAGAAAGTGGCACTATATAATTACTTTAAAAAGATTAAAGTATTAATTTGATTTCACAGTATGCTTTAAGATTAGCTCTATAATCAGAAGAGACTGTTTTAAACATTAATCAAGTAGGTAATACCGCCAACAATAAGACGAATAGGTGCATGAATACCACTTGCGTGTGAGATGCAAGTTATGGGAATTCGATATTTTACAGTGCAGTCAGCTTTGGCCAGATATAGAGGAACATGTAACAAGCAATGGAAATGGACAGGTCAGAGGTCACTCACTGCATTACGTGCAGTGAAAGGCAGATTTCAGGAATCTGAAGAGAGAGACAGCGAACCTAATACACACACCATCTGCTGTTCAAGAATAGACACTGACACCGAGGAAAGCCTTTTATGACATTTCCATGCTGCTTGGTGTTCTGCGTGATTCTCTCTCAATAGTTCATTGCTTTATTGCTGAAGTAAAAAATCGATTAGCACTAAACGATTAGCTGATTTTCCCTTTTTTTGCTTTCATGTAGGCAGAGTGCAGAAAAGGACAATTGACATCAGATTTCTGCAGAGATGCCCCATAAAATTAAACAGAAACGCTGCCACTTCCATAGGCCTGGGCGTGAAAGTTTATAGTCGTTTTCCTGTTTTGAACACATTGGATTATTGTTTCAGATAAACATATTCAGTCCAGTCCCTCATGTACAGAGCTGCAGGCACTATCAATAATATATGAAGATGAAAAAAGTTCCTTCAACACTCCTATTTGTATAATGTACACTACCTCAATGGAGAGGTCAACCCTATTCAATGAGCCATCTAAAGAGCCATCAAGCACGGTGGAATGGAGTTCAACTCTTCGGTTAAAGTTTAAACCTTAAATTTCAGTGAGATTACAAAGCTCTTCTTCAGAATTTATTTTTCCGTGCTCTTGAAGCTTCAGTTATGCGAGAGGTTTTAAACCGCACTCCTAGGCTTCAGAGCTGGATCACATCTGCACCGAAGCAGCATAAAACAGGCAGGGAAGCTATTCGACATGGTCTGGGAAATCACAGAGCAGCACAGCAGCATTTGTCAGTGTGCTGTTTGGAAAGCTAACATGCACAGAATTAATTGACTGCGTTCTGCATTTTTAAAGATTTGCTTACGAATTGTTGTTATTCTGTGTTGTCAGGGAGAATTTGATGACATGCTTGGGATTCAGGAAATAAAGTTTACCAAAATAGATGAGGGTTTACCTCCATCCATCATAAAGCAAATCATGCTAGGGGAGGCTGAAGGAGAAGCCTCATAATCCATCTTGAGGAGTCTATACAATAATGACTGCGTATCAAAAATTGGGACATGAAATGCATTTAAGTTAGTCAGTCCCCCGATAGCTTACAGATGTTGTTTTCTGTTCCTGCAGCACTTCAATGGTCTTCAAAGTAGAAGAAAACAAGAACACACACACGCACACACACACACAGACTACGCACCTTTTCAGTTAGTCCAAACCTGGGTCAGATAGTTGCCACTACTTTCAGTATCCCGTTGTAATCCAGTGCATGCCAAGACAAGAGATTTATCAACATTAAAGAGAAAGACCAAGGTTCTCATCACAGATTTACAATAAATTATTCATATATTTGCGTCACAAAAATAATCGCTTTAATTCAGCTAAAATCCCTGGAAGAGCTGAAATTGCCTCCCCACGTCCACTGACACAGGTTTGAATACGGCGCATCCTCATTGGCCGGTAAACTCAGGCCTGAGCTGGCAGGATGTCCCCATTGGCCATATGGTTCTGAAAGACCCTCGACATGCCCCCGGTGAGCCTCAGATGGGCTAATGGAAGGTTTCTGACTGGCTTAAAATACAAGGCCAACACAGTGCGGTTGGTTGGAGTTAAGCAGCTGCTTTCACCCTGCAGTGCCGGTGACCAGTTACCTGGTTAACTGCCAGCTGGGCCCATGTCATGCTGCTTGACAGCATGCAATACATTTATGTAGTAATAATCCTGCTTTTATGTCCTCTTTGTTCATGCATTTACAGCCCATATCATTTTAAAGTCAGTTTTACTATTACATATTTGTATATTCCTTGGAGAAGCTTTCAGAAGCCTGTACCCAGAGAAGCAGCCATTATCCTCTTACATGGTGACATATGGTTATGCTATTAAGGTCTATAAGCAGAGTCTCTGCTCCATCTGTAGTGTCATATCCTATATAAATGGGGCTCGAGAGAAGATGCTTCACTCCAGACAGTAAAACAGAGGTAGGGGTCAAGTCTGGAAAGAGCCTGGAAAGAAGAAGCATGACTGTGAGAGTGATGAATGACTCGGCATGATCAATATGGTTAATAAATCCCAAATTTTAAAATGCTAACAGAGTCCATCAAGGTGGCTCAGGTATTGTTTACAGACAATCTTAGGCCAGTAAATGAAAAAAATGAACGAAATGCAAATGATACATTAGGGATGTCTGACTTGGGACTAATATTAAACAAGGACCAAAATCAAACAGGAATGATCAATTAATTTAATTACCAAAATGGTGCCAGGACGATAAAACAAGGATGGCGTATACAACTGAGGAAGTGTGATTCTCAGCACAGCCCTACATACGGGCTCTTCTTACGTATTGATCGGTGTGATTTTTTTTCCTCAGTGATTATTCATATAAAGTGCTATGATGCATTTTCGAAGTATTTGCCATTTTGTGTGTCACTATATTTATCCACGCGTTTGTGAAACAAGCATCATCTTATATTTGTTCGGTCATTGGTTCATGCTTAAGTTTGATTCTTTGTGGTGGTCATTGACATTCGAAGTTGACTTGAACCTCTGCACACATTTAGATTCTCCAGTCGATATAATTCTCAGAAAAACTGAATGCATTGAATTAATTTCTTAGAAACCACCTAAGCAGTCAGTACTACAGCGACCGGGGGGCCTGTTCTACAGCAGGGCGTGTAGGAAACATACTGCACACGTTAAATCGGGTAACGTGGGGCAACGTGCTCATATTCAGTCGGCATCCTTTGTTGTGTGTGTTATAGGGTTTTACTGAACTCTGCCAAAGGTAAAGCCAGAAACTGATTACATCTTAAATGAGCATCGTTTCCTGCGTAGGTTGATAAAAGAACATTTACATGCCCTTGAAATGTTGTTAAAGCTCCATAAGCACCAATTCAGAAATGCTTACATTATGGTTCACATTGAAATTCACTGAGGAACCCATCTAAAATTTCTATAAATTAATAATGCACGTGGTACAGGACTGGCCAGTATCGCAGCATAGCACATCTCAGGAATACAGTTATTTTCCTGCATGCATCCACAGCTACAGGGTTTCAGTTAATGCTAACCCTCCATCAGCATTATCGAGACGTAGGCAATGATTATCCACGATATGAATTGTTTTGGAGGCATTGGATAGGCTCCATGCTCCACCCCACCTATGCTCATGGGAGATTTACTTACACAAAAATGTTCTACGGACAGAATGAAAAATGATTGGTTGGTCCCACCTCCTTTACAATCTGATTGGTTAGCTCTCTGAACCAATCGGATGTCTTCATCCGACCTCCTCTACAGTCTGATTGGTTATATAATTTTTCATTCTGCCCTCAGAACATTTTTGCACAAGTAAATCTTGGACAAATTCCCCCCGCACTGAGTAAGTGGATGCAAGATGCATAAATGGATAAACAACAGATGACAGTTTAAAAAAGAACACTGATAGATAAACTCCATCCTTCACATTTCACCTCTTTAAACCGGTAATTCCTGATTTTGAGCACTGGTTCTAAAGGTACAGTGCATAATGTAGTTTTAGCAGCAGTCGATCACTGGATTGTTGAGGATCAGAGTCGCTTTGGCTGTGACTAAAACAGAGGAACTGGCATGGGAACAGACATTTCGTGAGGGAAGTGAACTGCTGTGCAGCCTACATCTTAATATGAGATATGCAGCTGCATTTTAGCTCAGCGATTTCCCCCCCCCTCACTACTCATCACTGGCTTCCTGTATTAACGTCAAGGGGGGGGGGAGGGGGATTCCCTTCGTTGTCACTGAGATATCAGTTTGTTTCCCACCCCCTTCAGGGGTAACGGTGGGAACTAAATGGTCCGGTTTAATGTGCTTTCTCTAGCACATTACATTTTCGCAGTCCCATATTAGCACTGATGTAACCAGCTATCTGGGCAGAATCAGATTATCTTTCAGTGCAACCTTTTCTCACCCCCTCAGAAATTTTAATCTTAAGAATCAAAGTAATAAAATACCAAGCGTATTGAATAGTCCGTCTTCTCGGTAGTCCCTAGCAATTCGCTAAGAATATTTCATGCTCTGGGTGTTCCGCAGTGTGTGGAATGTCACCAACATGCTGAGCGTGACAAATGAACACATTCCCATCCATCTACCCGTCCACTCACTCATCCATTCATCCATACTATCTTTATTCAGTACTAGGTCACATGGGCGTGGGGGGGGGGGGTGGCACCCCAGCTGGGATGCCAGTTAAGTGAATTGGTAAATTATCCATGGTGTGTGACTGACTGTATGCATGTGCGTGCCCTAAGATACACAAATGAAATAAATGTCAAATAAAAGTTATTTGACTGTGGATAAGAACATGTGTACCAATGTGCACCGAGAACAATTGCCAAACAATTGTAAAACTCACATCTCGGAGCTAATTTAAATCCACAGGTAATATACACCCACTCTGTCTTGATCAGAGAGGCTTCAGCAGGGCCACAAAGCTTCCAGTATTTATACAGAAGTGCTGCTTATAGCCTGCATCTCAGGCAGGGGTAGGGCATGGTTAGTAATGTGCTTTTAGGCTTGCATAAGTGTCCTCAGGAGGATAGTCATTGAATGAAACAGAATTTATTACTGGTTGGGGATGAGGGTTCTTCCTAGCTGTGGTGAAATTTTGGGTTTAAAACTATTTTAGGATGCTGCCACGGGAGCTTGATACTCTGGGGAGGGACGCCCTAAAGCTGGGGGTTAGGGTAAGAAATAACAGGGTATAATTCCGACATGGATAAATCAGGATGCTTACCGGGGAAGCACATATGATTACAGCCTGGGTAGAGATAAACTATGGCAGCTTAATGGTAAGGTGAGGGACAGGGTCACAAAGCCAAAAGGGCATGTCTGAGAAAGCCCCCCCAACTAGAACGAGGACCACGGGGCTGCTGGGAGAAAGCCTAGTGCTGTGATACCCCACCCCGTCAGGACGGTACGGAGCGCGAGACCTCCCCAGGCCAGCACATTTTTATTAGCGTCGGGAATGGTAGCGTGCATGATATATATGAAAGCTCCATGTCGCCCGCAGAGAGAAAAAAGTAACAAATTAGCAGCTTTAAAGTCCAAATTTTAAGATGCATGCAAATGAAGTCGGAAATTATTAAAATAACGGGAAGCATGTGGGGTGGGCAGTGACAGTAATGGCCAAGGTAAAGCTGTGCATGGAGAGATGTACAGCACTGGGGGCTGGGGGGTATACTGGGCTGCTGGGGGGGGGGGGGTGGGGGGGAGATTTGTCTGCATGCCTCGGTTCTAATCTGCTGCCCTGCACTTCGGCGCCGTGGCAGGTAGGAGTCTGCAGGGGCCGGGCAGGTACCCGTTGCGATATAGGATTTAACAGATAGCTGCTTGCAAACAGAGCATCCCTACAATTTAAAGGAAACACTTGGCAACAAGAATCGCTAAGAAAAAAATATAAAAAAATCCTGTAAAACACAGCATAAAGAACCCAAGAGCATCAACAAACTGGAGTGGGCGGAAAAGCTTCTAGAATTGGAATCTAGAATCTAGTCTTTTTGCAGAGCTGTTATTAAATAAAGCATTACAGCAGGCAGAATAACCAGGTGGAGTATGTCGGGGGCAGTATGGTCTTGGTTTGGTCTGAGCCTCTTGCCCCTGTGATGTGTTTTAGGTCAGAATCACATACATGGAGATCTGTAGTAATTATAATACCCCTGCGCTTTATTGACAGATAGAGCGACGCAAGATACTCAACTAAATTAACAGCAAGATCTGTATTCAAGAGAAAATTTACCGAGCTTTGTGAAGGGCTTTATGACCTCAACATAATCAGTCTACAAATAACACTCCCAACTGACTCTGTTTATTAAAAGGCAGGCCCTCGACATGCGACCTGCACAGCATAATAAATCCTGAGCCCTCATTATGATGTTCACCTGACATTTGTCAGCGAAGTAAAAACACAAGGACAGAATCACCAGTGGAGAACCAGATGTCCGTAAAAAAAAAAAAACCAAAAAACTGAAAAAATGGTGCTTATTTACCAAAGCTATGAAATTCTGATCTCACTCAGAGATCTCACTAGCACGACGTTCCAAATGCTGTCGTATGCCAACTTTAAAAAAATAGTAAAAAAATACAGGCTCACTAGAGCTAGTTTCAAACACAGATTTAAAAGTTTACTGGATAAGGTAAAGGTTGTTGATGCAAGTCTTTTTGGGGTCCGGTTGTAATATTAACCTATCACTGTAACCTGAATAGCGCTACTGAAATATCCACCAGTAAATCACAGAGAAATACCGTGTCTCTTCATGGGGAGGGAGTCGAGCGATTATTTTTGTACTTTAGCAGCAAAAGTGTCTTCACAATTAATAATTTATTCTGTTCTTAAATTATGGTTAACAGTAATTTAAAAATATAATTTCCATAGCCTCTGGTACAATACATAATTTTTATTTTCTCATATTAGAAGACTCGTTTCATTAGTGGCAAAGAACCTTTACTAAAAATCATGAGACGCGGGTAATGCGTATTTATGAATATTTATTCTCGTAATTTGCCTTTCAGTCATACCTTTAGCCTGTGTGGCTGTTTCAATGCTAATGACTTTCTTAATTTCTGTCAAAAAGCTTGCGGAAATTCGACTTGTACAGTCCTCCAAACATTAGTGGGCGCCATTGCAAATTATAAAGGGCCACACTGCTCTCCTCTCTTCCTGCTATGTCCCAAAGATCTTTTAGTTAGCGGCTGGGTGCTGTGGGGTGACTTTGGCATTGATTTGGGGTTCTCTGCCGATACCCCTGAAGGGACCTGATATTTTACAGGAGGCTGGGGGTGTCTCCATACTGTTCACTTCATTGGGGAGGTGGGATATCTAACAAACAGTGATTCAGAGGGCGCTATAAGCTACAGTGGCCCCCGAGAACCATCCATTAAGAAGAAAAGACCCACATTAGAGAGCAGCAGCCCCCCCTCTGTGCACACGCACACACACACACATGCACACACACTCCGGGACACACCAAGAACACTCAGTAAAAGAGAGACCTAACATCCCTAGTCTGCACTTTCTTGCTATTCATCATTATGTAGTGTCATTATGTCTTGTAACCAAAATGCTGCAGTTGGAACCTGAGTGGCTTTTTACAGAGGAAAAATTAAAAAAAAAGCTACCTGGAAAAAAGCCACCCCATTTACCTTAAATGTCAGATTTTTAAATACCTCTGTAGTAACCGTGACAGTTCTTGCACGCTCTCCTGGCTGTTACACCGAGATTTATACTGATGGATTATCCTTCATACGAAACAGTGAAAGGTGCTTTAAACTGCTGAGGTTCTCCCAACTAACATCAATAAAGTGATACTTTATTCACACAAGTACACTGGGATTCTTTAGTTCTGGCATTTCCCATCACGCTCTCCTTTAAGAATTACACATAGACAGTGGAGGGTGATGCTTGAGGGTAGAGCACAGGGTTGGGCCATTTTTCTGGCACCCCTGGAGCATTTTGGGGGGGGGGGTGGGGGGTGGATTAAGGGTCTTACTCAAGGGCTTACTCATGTGACTTTCTCGCCAAGGAAGGAATCTGAACCGACAACCTTCTGATCACAAGCACTGCGGCCTGACTGAGCCACACACTGCCCCAAATAATAAACAAACGAACAAACAAACAAACACATACATTCACTAAAAACTAATATAACCAAATATTACAATTATATTTACTACCACATACTATGTATTTTGAGGTGAAATATACTAGATTTAGTAAATTAAAATTTAATTTTAAAACCAGGATAACAGAAAGTAGTAAGATTAAACAGGTAATTAACCCATTGTATCTTATATAAATAATATATCATATTATACATAGAAGGACAACAGGTGAAACTGCAGCACGTTACAAAAACACAGGACACACAGCTCCCGGCATTCAGGACCATAACTATTACAGATATTTAAACGTTCACAGAGTATTTCAGCTAATGTCATCTCTTTAAGCGAGCTGCATGCTGAAATGACAAATTCTGAATGTGAAAATGTCAAGGTCAGAGGAGGTCAGGAGCTTTTGGCTGGCAAATGATCATGTAGGGGCAACTGTGTGAGGAGGCACGTCGCCTCTTAAAATGAAGATTTACTGCCATGTTGAACTTGTAAAAAGGTAGGGGACAAAGGCAAACATGTACCACAGAGGAACAGGGATAAAGGAAACATGTTATCAGAATTCAAACGTATTCATGGGCATAACCTAAAGCTATTCTAAAACAGCGCCCTCAGGACACCATGGCACATGTGAGAAATCCCAGTTATTATTTAAAAAAAAAATAAAAATCATGCAATTTGCCTTGAGGATTTAATCTATACTCTGAGGCTGTGAGGTTCAGTGTGACACGTGCCAAATCACAGTCAGATTGCTGTAGTTTTACACTAATATGTATACTTTGTCTGACAAAACCAGATGCATCTTAAGCCCTAAAAATAGAGCATTTAGAAACACATAGTTATTGCATCAGCTACGCCGTTTTGCTTTGAGGCCGCCACTGGTGAGACTCAAGCATAGACCAGCATGCAACAGGTGCGATAATGCAGCTACGGTATGAGAATTTGAGCCTGCAGGATCCACACGCAGGGTGCATGCGACATGCAAGCATCATGGTAATCTTTTCCACGCTGTAGGCATGGCCAGGAGGCTTGCTCTGATTCCCCATTAGGTCCAATCATCAGCACTCTAGTGGCTTTGTGGCTGTTTGGACTTGAAATGCGTGCAATGATCTCAGTAATGTAATCGCATTAGTAGCTGATTATACATGTGTGTCTAAGGCCCCTTGCTTAACAACCATCAGATGTTTGTCAGGTCTTTGGACAGAGCTTATTGAATTGCGACAATAGATGCTTCTCAGCAGATTATAATCTCAATGTTATATCTCATCTGTGATGCAAGGAACTGAAACACGTGACATTTATTCAAATCCATGAGTCCTGACGCTGAAAATTCATACAATGTTCACATTGTCAGGGGACCCCGCCCCCCTTGATGATGCAAGTTTCAAAGTTGAGCTGCAACACGTTGGAGAGGATTATATTCGGTTAAATAATGTTAATATGCATAATACAACAAGGTATCTGCGCTCATTTTCTTTGATCAGTAGGTCATGACAATAATGATTAGGTACATATTTGCTGCTGGGGGAGGGACACTGTTAACATTGGACAAGAATAATTCCACTGCAGAGATTTTCAGACACATTCTCTGTTGACTGACGAAGCAGCTGACGAGTCCCCAGCCATAAATGTCACAGGTATTAATACCGTGTTCATATTTAGAGGACAAATGTACACAGTCCCAGCCTGAATCCAGCTAAGAAAATCTCTGCAGTCGCTATAAATAAAGGTCTCTTCGAATTATTCCTGGCTATGATTAGGGTGCCTATGATGCTAAGGTACATTACAGCTGGAATCGATACACTAGGCACGCATTTGATGTCAACGCTAATATGCACTATGGCTAATTCAGCGCGAACCACAATGGCGTTCCCTTAAGCAAGGGCGAGCATGGAGAGTTTCCACGCTGGGTTCATTTTAAAATTAAATCCTGAGTGTAAGGTGGATAAACACCTCGTAGCTGGCAATGCAGCCAAGCTCCGATTGAGATCCCTGCTTTAAAACATATTACAGGTGCTACTGCAAAAAGCCACAGGGCAAATTAGATACAAATAGATGTTCAAGAATGAACTTTAACATAAGGACTTTTTCTGGTGGCCATGGGTACAAATGTAAACGAGATCCAGCCGTTTATTTGAAAAATCGCCTCTTAGGCCAGCTGTTTTTAGCCGAAAGATATCAGATTGAACCACCCCCAGCCATCTGAGGTCATGGCAGAGCCACTCACTACATTTTGGTCCAATCCTACATGTGAGCATCTTAAATGAGACTGATTCCACAGGACATAAATGTCTTTCATGATATATCACGTGTGAAGCGACAATTATTTTAAACCACCATTTTTAAACTCTGGGGCACTTGTCTTCAGCATCTATTTGAATCTACAGCCAATACATTTGTACTTAATTGTTATGTAGTCAAGTAACTGGTGAGGACTGGGTATCCTAGCACAGTGGAAAAAAAACAAGACTCCCGATGGAAATGATATCTGATTGAGAACGAGCGTAGGATTTGCCTTCGGAAGAATGTGCAAGATCACTGGCGCGTGCGATTTCCACGGTGCCAGGGAAATGCCATGTCAACACCGGAGCAGGCTCAGTCAGTCTGGGAGAACACCAGCAATTTCACGTGTTTGACTTTGGTTACACTCCTCTGCCACTTTCAAACAAACGCCCGTTGTTCTCCAAACCAAATGCACTATGGCAACAAATATCTTCCAACGAAACTGGTGCAAGCTGCTAAGACCAGTAAGAAATCTTACAATACCCGGTTTAGTGTCAATGGGGGGGCTTGATGCGGCTTCCCGTGAATCTCCAAGCAGCTTTCACTACCTTCCACCCCTAAAAGATACCCACACAGGACACGATTTATCTCAGACACATATTTAAATGCTACAGCTTAGCGAATCGCACACACCAGCGATAAACACTTCATCAAGGGGCTCTCCACATGCTGTCCAGTGAAATGATTGATATAGGTGTAGAATGCTGCCTATTACCCAACCACACGGTACACTGGAGATTTTCAGGGACTGGACAGAAAAATAACGACAAGTACTATTTAAACTGAAATGAACCCAAACGGCATCACCATTAGGCAATTCAAATATTACCAAAAAAAACCGTTGAAATCTATGAATTCTAACCCTTTGGGGTGGGGGTGAGGGGGGACACTTCTTCAGGGGAAAACATCTTCAAAAATAAAGCTATACTTTAAGATTAACAAGCTTAGTATTAAATTGTCATGTTTGGGAAATGTTTGGAAATGTTTTGGGGTTAAGACAGCCCGCCATTCCAAGACGATCAGGAATGAATTATTTAAAATGGAGTTTGCAAGAACTCCCCAGAGGTACGCGGTGGGTTCTTAACACTCTTAAAACACGCGGGCAGGATAACTGGCGTAGAGCATGGCTGCGTGCGAGATGTGCGCCCTGCTGTGGACAGGCATCCCACACAGGGGCCCCCTGCCACATGCCAAGGCTCCTGCAATGGGCTGCATGGCAACACCAAGGCCTGGTCCAGTGCAAGCAGTTGTGGAAGATGAACAGATAAAATTGCCCAAATATGGGTAGCAACAAGTAAAAGTAGTGAGACAACTTTTAGAGGGAAAAAAAAAAAAGACGACCTTCCTCCACATTAGCATGCTGACACCGATGATGTTCCTCTGAAAGCATGGTCTGCTTATCCGTTCACCTTGGAAACCACCATGGCGATGAAGCCAGCTCTCTAAATCAGTCTATACCATCGAATGTCCCAACTAAATATCTTAAGTGCGAAAATACATACACACATTAAGAGATCGCTAAATCATTGTGGTGAATCTAGGGATATCCAGCTACTCAATATTTGAATAATTCCACTATATTTATACATGATTTAAAGACTTTAAAGTGAACTGTACATGATTTAAGATCTTTATCAGTATAATGAATATGATTCCCCAAGCCAGTAAATGATTCAGACATCTTTAAATGCATCAGAAACAGTGGCAAGATATTTCATTAAGTGGCAGATCTCAACTTGGCATCTTCTTTCAGCTGATCTAGACATGTCCAAGCTCTACATCTGTCACCCTAAAGTATTTAGGCATCTTTAAATTGCTTATTCACCAGTAATATTTATACACTTGAGCATATATAAAGAATATGTTGAAGCAGCTGTGACAGTAAAGATATACTATAAGGATCTTTGTAGTTTTCTATTTAAATTAAATTTAGCATAAATACATATTTCTTATCCTGGTTAGTAGGGGGTGGGGGGGGCAAGGCAGGGGTACAGGCTGGAGAGGATGTCAATCCATTTTATGCTACATACACATACTATAAGAGGTACCAGTTAACATAACTCTGCATCTTAACTGAAGGAGGAAGTAGCAGCATCCAGCGGAAAGTCATGTGACAAGTAAACTCCATAGACCGACTGGGGGGGTCTGAGACTCTAAAGCTGGAGGTGGGACACAACAGCACTGGCCACTGAGCCAACAAGTGTTATTTTAAAATGCACATTATAAAATGCCGTTACTTAAATGCTGTACCTGATTTCATACTGCAGGGCGTCCATCACCAGGTGGCGCAGTGCATCACCGGAGGGGCATGTGGTCTGATCCCACGGGGAAAACCAGGCATGGTGAACTGGTAGCCAGACAACAGGATGCACCAATGTCCATGCAGTCACATCTTCACAAACCTGACACACAGACACGTAGCAGAATGACGATTTCGAACCCCTCAAAAACTTTTTGCTACCCATCAGGGAGGTAGCAAGGAAGTAAAATCACGAGTCTGAATCCCTTACGAAAGAAGATTGCTCTCCAAGTACATATTTTAAATATCCTGATGTACGTGCATGGACAATTCCAAACGTTTACAACTTTTTTTCACTTTTCCAAACCTGACGAATCCGCCAACACACGTTTGCAAGGATCCTGGCAGCTGACAGGAACACCATATAAACCATAACACCGGTCTAAGCCCCAAACACCTTTATTAAGCCAGTGGTCAGAGGCAAAAGCCAATACAAGGCTTCCTTCCCTGTTTGCAAATACAACTACACTCTATTAAGAAGACAACTATAACTGTTAAATATAAAGCAGACATATTTATTATTACATACAGAAGTCTGGAAAAAAAGACGGAAAATAAATTAAGTGTTGTGTCGCATGGGTCTAGTAAAGCAGCTACCATAAAACCCTTTCACTCCACCATGTCTCCCAACAGCATTTTTAAGTCAGTTTATGACATTTCTCTTAAAGCAGACAGTGAATATTTCTGAACAAAAAAACTGAAATCTAAAATCTATTTGGCAAACGGGCTCTAAAAATAAAAGCCTGGCAACCACTGGAATTGCGCTCAATAAGTTAATAAACCCTAATTTAAAGTTACTACTTATCAATGTATTAAATATTGCAATTATATTTTAACCTGTGATGTCGGTGTTTTAAAGCAAAGTGAATTGCCTAACTATGACTCTCCACCTCCATGAGATGCCAACTGAATTGGTCTGATTTTAGCTGTAGATTCTGGGAGTCTGTGTAACGTCACAAGCAAAGCTCTCGCATCATATATGAAGGGTATTATGTCATCCTATATCTTGCCTTGAAATCACATACCATAAAAACTGAATATACTGCCCAGCCCTGGGCGATGTTAAAAGTTGATGATGGGGGGGGGGGATGAGGGTGGCGAGGTGCTGGGTAAGCCACGCCCTGGGGAGGGATTGGCATATGGACTCATTTGTTTTACAGTGAACCCTTTATTAAAACATAAAATTGAAAAACAGATGGTACCCTTGGTGGGTGGAGCTGGGGAGGCAGAATGGCTCATTTGGGGGGGTGTATGGCCTGTAAATGCCCCTCCCCCTTGATGCCAAACCTGCAAACCACACACATGGAAGCATGCAACCGAACGGTTCAAGCTGCACAAGATGCTTTTGGCAAATATACCTCCGATTGCTGGAATCTAGGAACTGAGACATCCCCTCCCCCCCATATTGGCAAAATACACCTTGAGAGGGGTCTAGGTTGCCATACCATAAGGCGTCACTGTGTTTCAATATTGGGAGTGTCAAATCCATCCTCTCACATTATCCTTTATAAGCTCATATGTATACCTATATACAGACTATCCGCCCGTTTCAGTAATGAGTATTTAATCAAATCATTGATTAAAAGTTTTTCCTCTTGGTCGGTAGATTGGACGAGAGCCAACTTTACTGATAAAACCCTGGTAAATACTAGATGGGGCAAACAGCACTGTTTGAAATATTGATACGTCGAATCACCTTCTCTGTGTATAATGCAGTCATAGTGTCACCATACCCTAGGGCGGAGGTGAGGGTAATCTTATCCGCAGTTGCCCAGTGTGTACGCAGGTTTTTGGGATAACCTTTAGGTCAGCTGTTCAAACCCGTGTTTGAGGACTCTTCAGCCAATCAGTCCTCTAATTAGTAACCTAATTAGGGAATTGCAGTGAAAAGCCACATACACACCGGGCCTTTCTGACTAAGGCTGCCCTCACCTGCCCCAACATATAGTGAATCGCTAAAACTTTGTTTATGTACAATGTTGTTCCTGCAATCATTTTACATTTCTAAGCAAAGCGACGCAATAAAACTTTAAGCGAACATCTGTCTGCATTTTACATTGGACTGGGTCTTATTTCGGTAACTCTACCGTGAATAATCGGTCAGAAAGCAAGGTTAACGTTTTACCTGCATCTCCTAGCAGACTGTTACTTCAGATTCAAATACAAACACCCAGCTGACCCCATTTATACACTAATGAGGCAATCAGTTCTATTACGGTCAGCCGGGGTTCATTACCTGAGACATTTGTAGGCATAGGACTGATTGCTTATTGCCACAGGGACACAAAGGATTACTCTAACGTGACTCTTTGCAGTTCTCTGTATTCTGTCATGCTGCAATTTTTTTTTTCCAATCTAGCTAAGACAGCTAGCTAAATAAGTAAAGACATTTATGTAATTTTAGATTAAAATGACAATTTTGTTTCACAGGTGCCCATTGTATAACAACTAAATGCAAAACAGCTCATTATCTTACTTTATTTATATATAATCTATGTATTCCATAAAGAGTCAATGTAACAATATGTAATTATATATATATATATAAAAAAAACTGTATTCATATTCTAGGTGAGTTTCTGATAAATGTCTAGCCTTATACACACCACTACTTGTGCTCTGCGTATTTAATAATTAAATAATGATCGTTTAAAGTGATTTTAATAATGTCTTTCTTGTGCTGAGTGGTACATTAAAATATAAAGATTCCTTACAGAAAGCTGATAAATGTGTGTTTTCAAAGGAGATCCCCACTATGAGGAAGGAGAATTAATAAATAATCATTAATTATTAAGAAATTATGCTGAGAAATGTAATGTCATCCGAGCTCTTAGCAGGAGATTCAATATACTGCTGATGTTATAAATGCAGTTTATTCATATTTATGTACTGTAACTGTCAGCTACAACACGTGACATGGTTTGAAAAGACAGTCGCTATAAAGGACTTAGGAAACTTTTATTACTACATTTATTGACTCAAATATCTGAAATAGAAAACCAGAGTTATCGCACCAACCTGAGCTGTCTTCTCCGTGAAGTTCCATCAGTCCTTTAGAAACCAGCACCAGAGGATAGAGGCCACTGATGAGACCTCGTACTGCTGACAGGCAGGAGGGGACACATGCACAGAGGATCAGACCCGGATCGGAGACATGAGCTACGAAACAGGCAATAGAACATGGCAAAGGTTCAAGAGGCAGTGCTCTGGCAAATCCGGACCTAGGAAACATATTCTGACAGCTTGAAAACAGGAAACACAATCTAAAATCAGACCGAAATGCCAAACGTAGGTTTCCATGAGTTACACAGAGCGGGCAGCTCCATCTCTGTCTGAGACAATAAAACAGGACAGAACCCCAAGCAAAACTCACCTCTCTATACAGATCCTGAACTATGGAATCGGGCCAATCCTTACCTTCGAATTGGGTGACTGACTGCTCACAGCCACGAAAATTTCATGTATGTTTAACAAGTTTATACAATCGAAATGTAAGCAATAACCATTCCATTATATTTAGCCGATTAGGTGGGGCGGTGGTTAGCACTTTTGCCGTGGGGGGTTCAGTAAAATTAGCACAGTCTAAAAACATGCCAAGGTGAGTGTACCTGGTGATGGGTTCGCGTCCCATCCTGGGTTATTCTCTGCCTTGTGCCTGTAGCTTGCGGGATAGGCTCCAGACCCTTGTGACCCTACATAGGACAAGCAAGAAGAGAACAGAAAATAGGTGAAAGTTTTTATTTCCCCCCCAGCATGACCTTACATTAACCTAAGTTACTTTAACCCTCTGGAGTCGGCGATGCCGCCCGTGGGATAAAACAGGAATCTCATAGATGTGTTAAGGTTAAGGTTCAATATCCCACTAATAGATATAACAGCGTCCCCGTTTTCCATCATACAGCGCAACCGAGAGATTATAATCCTAGAGATTCTAACTCAAATGTCCTAAACTGTGCTGCTTGTAATGGTATATCACTACAGATAATATTTACATCGAGTATTGTCTTGTATGTCAACAGCTTTATTAAGGATTTCACAAAAATTTCAGTACAAAATTTGCTTCTTTTTCTATATGCAAAGGGGTTCGAGTTATTATTGTAGCTAGGCTGACTGATGTCCTCAGTTACTGGTACATTTTGACCATAATATGACTTGTAAAGCATCTCAGTCATTTGATTGGGTTACCCCGACCATCCCATAACCACCTCATTCTAGGTGCGCTTAGGTCCATTTTGCATCATCATCGCAGAATGCTAGGTGCATGCTTTGGAAATGTGTCCTGCCAACCCCTCTTCAGTGAATTAATAAATACACAACAGTGACAAATGCAACAAACACAGGGGAATATGTGTGTCAGCACAGTCTCTTGCACAGAGAAAGAAAGCAGCTGCATTGTTAGATTATGTATACAAACCCACAATGGGAGTTTTATAATCAACCATGCAGAGCTATTAAGAACACACTGCCAATTAAAAAATGAAAGAAACATGGATTCCAATTACTCCTGTGATTATTTGTCTTTAGGTGTTTTGTCACACAATATACTGTATAGGGGATACACACACACAAACACATATATACAGTACTGTGCAAAAGTCTTAGGCAGTCATACAAGATGATGTCTAAATGACCTTCATGTTTGTGTAAAACTATGATATTATGTATGTAAAAGTGTGCTAGCTGAACCATTTAAAACATCGGCTATAAGCACCACATTGTTTACAGCAACCAACCATTATACCTGTGTAGTCTTTGGATTAACCATTAGCACACCTCATATGGGTAATCAGCACCACACTGACTGCGGTGCCCGTGAAGAGACGTCTGGGAACTGAAGCGGCGTTCATCTAGCCATCCGGCAAGATGTCAGCAAATCTTTGGAAAACAGAAGAAATTCCTGTTAGTTTTTATTTTCACTCTTAATTTGCACGTGTTCTAATGTCAAAATGTGTTTTGTTCTGAGAAAATATATAATGAAGATAATCATATGATCACGCTTCTTTTGACTAAGACTTTTGCACAGTACTGTAAATATTTACATACAGTGGAAACTGCTTATAGTGATCAGGGTTATAGTGATCAACCTCTTGTATGGATCAAAAAGCTTGGGACAATCATTCCTGTACAAATACTGCTTAAATAATTCACTGTAATAAAGTAGTCCACTTACAGTGTTCATTTTGGGTTCATTTATACCAACAACAAATGGAAAGAATAAAATTACTCTTACGATTTTATTTTTTTGTTACTTTACTTTGACCGAGTACAACCATAAATAAAAGGACCAACGGCGCACAGGAGACAACCCAGATACAGAGCACTAGTACCAACACAGAAAATACGAACGGGCGACATGCATGCACTAGCAAGGCACGCGGGACATGCAGGTGTCGCTGGTGCCACGCTTTTACATTTAAATTAAATTTAAATTATACAGGGTTCGCTAATTTAATGTGTACAGGACTGTAATTTGAAAAATATTTGAAAGAGTTGTACTGTATTTTCAAAGAGTCAAAAAAACTCTATAAACAGCGAGGCTGTCCGTTCTATTACCTTATATTCATGTAACAAATATACAAATGTAAATTTCATAGTAATCTGCCTGAGACATAAAGAAAAAGAAGGGAAAAAAAACAGTTAAAATAATCATCTGCTTATAGTGATCAGTTTCGCCCAGATAGACATGAACACTATAAGTTGATTCCACTGTATGTGCACACACCCACACACACGTGCACGATGTAAGTTGTTTAATGTTATGTAATGTATACACACACATAGGCACACATATATGTGTGTCTGTGTGCATACTTCACATTTTCCGCTTATAATTATCATATTTCTGGTACTGTATTGTTTAACAAAAGAAAATCTGCGAATTCATTCCAAAACGTTCTGTCTTTTCAAGTCAGACTGGGCTGGCAGGAGAAAGGAACCAAAGGCGTATATTTTAATAAAAACATTAGCGACCATATATTTTTTCAAGGTATCGTCTGCTCTGTGAGCCGCTAGTCAAATCGGAATCTCAGAAAGCCGGGATTGCTCGTCTTTTACTGGATTCCTCCACGTATGCGCTTAATTGGCTTTTTATGCTGTAATGGGTTTTATTTTTATGACAACAAAGAATAGGATTTCAAGCTGCCCACTGAGGATGCTCACGTGTGATTATATGGAGGTGCCTGCATTACTCCTGCCAGCCGGAATACGCAGCATCGTTTCACAGCTTGCCGTCGTTTGTTCACGCTGCACCAGTCCAACTACAGCTCACTAGCTTATTTTGCAAAGAAAACTGTTATTAGATTCGGGAGCAAGCTAAATAAATAAATTCAAATACATGCAATTCACATAAATATGCATGATATAATCATCCCCACTTACATTACACGCTCATGCAAACGGAACTGAAAACGTTTAAGCTGTTTCAAAAATAGTTATCAGAATGACATGCAGAATATATCCTGTGCAAACTGGTGTCAGCTCATGTCTGCACGGAAGTTGGGGGAAAAATTCGTAAGCACATTATTTTCAGCCTCCTCGGTTTGTGTCTTTGTGGGTAACGGTGTTAATTACCAGAGTTAAGTGGCTAATTAACAAAAGATGAATTATGTCTGCCATCCCTTGGGACCCCCCGCAGCACCAGCTGTTAAGTCTCACAGGGCTGTCCTGGTGAAGAATGAGTATGTTTAATATGGAAGAAAATTACTGGTGACATCTTTGTCAGTTTAATTGTCAGGGTGTGTTGACTTTGCAGACTCCTGGAGGCCACAAGGATGAAATGTAATCCTGTGTGCAGTAAACAAAGTTAGGAAACGAGCTAAAATGTATCATTAAGTAAAATCGATTGCATATAACTTAGTGTGGGTTATTACATACATTTGCCTTATATATGTTCCGGAAACTTGGTTATATTTGCTGAAACTGATAACCGAAGACACTAGTTTGACTATCACCAATTTTCTTGAAAAAATATTTACATATGTAGGTTTCTCAAGATATGTACTAAAATAGAACTTGTTGGTTCTTCCAAAGAAATCTAAAATGTAAGTACACATCCTGTAGAGAAAATTACTGAAATGATTTATATCTGCTGGCAGATGACAGGTCAGTGGTGGGGCTGATCCCAGACGGCGACAAGTCAGCCTACAGAGAGGAGGTGCACAGGCTGTCATCATGGTGTTTGGGGCACAGTATGCTGTTAAATGTGGACAAGACCAAAGGGCTCATTGTTGACTTCAGCAGAAGAGGCGCTGAGCCGAGTCCCGTCCATATCAGCGATGCCACAGTGGAGAGGATCTCCAGCTTCAAACTCCGCATTACTGAAGACCTCTCAGGGTCCTACAGCCCGAGACCACTGATCTGTCCTATCAAAAACTGCGCAGCAGAGAATCATCAGGAATGCAGAGATTATTGGCTTTCTGCTTAAGAACGTTTTTTATCTCAGTGCAGTAACCAGGCACTGAAGGACTCCCACTAAGGACTCCCTGCCCCCACACACTGCCCCACCCTATACAACCTTTCCACGTGCACATACTTATTGACGGTTTTGTATTTTGTACATATCAATAAATATTACTTGTCCCCTCTTGTGGTTTGCTTGCAGAGCTTGGGTAGCTGCTAATCCAGCCTCATTGTACATTGACAATAAAGAACTCGATTTTGAATAAAGAATTATTTTTACTTTAATTAGGACCCTGACTAGGATAAGCGATTAGAAGATGGATGGACGGATGGATGGATTGTAACACAAAATGCCAAATTCAACTAAGGCAAACTCTTCATATCTTTCAAGAGTTCTGTGGAAATGTTTTACTCTCCTCCTCAGTTTTTTACTCAGTTTCTGCTGTTTTTTTCACAAGTCTCTCTGGCTTGATTAGCCTGATATAATTAAAGTCACACCTGCAAGAAAGTTGCAAACGTGGCACAGTATGCTGTAGGGGTGTTTCACTTTAATACTGTTATAACACGGTTCCACTACACCCTCGTTTATACGGTGCTTTGGAAAGCATTTCCTAAACGCTAAATGCAGTGCGGTTGGGTGAAGGTTTTACTCAAGAAGTTAGTTTTCATTTTACACATTGCTTTATTTGTGAAAGCATGTATCACACAAGACGTGATAGTAATATGCCTGCTTTTTTCCACTCTTCAAAGGTCAAGATATTAAATCGTACTCTGTAGTTTGAGTAGTTTTTTATATTTAAAAAAAAAAGAGTCACGGTTCAGTTGTTACAATGCATGGTGCAATGAAATGTGCAATCAAATATTTACTGTCTATATAATTAGTAAAATTAGTCACTTGGGGTCTTAGAGGAATACCCTTTATTTAAATTATTTGTGCAATTATACAGCTGTTTGCAGGCAACTGTAGGATCTGTGCATACAATATGTTCTTAAGCAAGATTTAGAGACTCACATGGCTGGCTGGAATGGCAGAACTGAATAAAATTAATTCAAAATTCAATTCAAAAGCATCAGCTATACATGAAAGCCACTGTGAAAATTGGCCAGATTTGTTGAACAAACCTTTTCATTTGGATTCCACATAGAACCTTGGCAAGGATGGCAATCAGTTGTGGGAGCAGACAGCTGCGGCCTACAGCACCTGACTCACTGTTTACATAGGTTCAGGAACATTGTCAGTCAGATCCTCTTCACAAGTGCAGCCTGGCTTGTGATATAAAATGCATGCATTGGGTCTCTTGAATGCAGCCAAGGCTTACGAACAACAGGGTAAGACCATTTTCTTAAATATGCTTTTGTTACCGGCTTTCTAAATACCTAGGCTTGTAACGTGCTACATCGTCAAATGACTCTTCTGAGTGGGTGTCATATATTACATATCATATGTTACTTTTGAAGAAGAATGGAGCTAACATCTGGGCCTACAGCCAATACCAATTCACTCATAAGGTATCTTTGTGGTTACCCAGTTTGCAAGTGACATGTATTTTTTATGTATTCCAAATGTACATTAAGAATCTTTAATACTTACATGTACATTGATTTGATCTTGTTTTCAATCACTGAAGAAAAGCCTGCATGCTAAAGAGTATGCAAAACAACAGCAGCATGAACCATCGTGACCTTCAGATGAAAAGTCTTTGAAAACATTGTGGGCCTGGTTTCCCAATAATGGTGACTCTTAGCATCTTACGAAGACCCTAAAGATATATCTTACGAAAGATATTCATGTTCCTAAGTGTGTTTCTCGAACAATTTCTTGAGAAGTTCCTTAAGGGAGAGCTTCTTAAGAGCGACCTTAAAAGGCACCAGAACACCTGATTGGTTGACATCGATGGCTCGAGAATTGATTCTTCCCTCAATGGAACAACTGATTGACTATTGCATGAGAGAAAGTGGTGATCTTTACAAATATAACACTGCAGGAACACTTCAAAATATTGGATTAATGAGAACTGGGGAGAACCTAAAAATGAAATACTTGAATCATCTAATCGTAAATATAATTTTCGCAGATTGGGTGTAGAAACCCACCTCCCCAGATTGTAGTCTCACCATTTTATTTTTATTTGGTCTATAAAACACCTGCATGCACCAATATGTGTGCATGTCATTGACATCGGGAGGAATTTTGGCACAATAACTGAAAGAAAAGTTGTTTTACTGTCAACATAAGAAAATATCCCATGTGCTTCTGTATTGCAGTATTGACTACTAAGGACTATTCCATGGTACTTTTTAACCTGCAGTGTCAGCTCATCAACCTACTGAACCAAAGTTTTGATATACTGTGACCGCGGCACATTTAGAGAGGTGTCTGCATAGCAGGGGCATCGGAAATTGGGGGGGAAACGTCCACCCTAATATCGGCAGAAACCCACCCCCTATTTCTAAATAAATACATAATCAACACTGTGTTCCTTATCTTTCATTATAAATCTGCACGCTACTTAGGCTAATTCGCTGCACACTCAGAGTGCAAGGACGAAACCTAACGGAGATTGCAGTTTTGGATCAGACAAAATCATTTTATCATATGGATCAGTTATTTTTTAGTTAAGTGATGCTTGGTATTGAAACTATACCCTTAACAATGTTAGTCATTTTAAATGAGCAGTATGAGCTGACAACAGCAATAAGAGACGGCTAAGAGAGGCTCAGACCAACCTTACGAAAGACTAACGTACACGTTAACACGTTGCAGCGTTAAGAGACAACTTAAGGTAGAACTTACGAACAACGTAGCGTTAAGAAGGTTTCGGGAAACCGGGCCCTGATCATTACTGCTGTGACTGAATGATCACAGTGTCCACCCAGTTTAGCACCTCACAGATTCTGTACATTTCCAAAGTCGTTATAGTCATAAAAATTAACTGAGAATATATGGTGCGAAAACACATGTAGAAGTCTGAAAGCCAATCAGGGTTAATGAAAGCACAGCGCCACCGTTTGGTCATCTGTAAATAAGGGAAATTTACTTAGTTTAATTTACTTCAAGGAGCCTGATGTTCTAAACAGATGATGGATCATTTGGCTATTTTGGGTCTTCGTTCTCTCACTACTGACTTTTATTTAGGTCCTTGAGAAAACAGGTAAAAAGAAAAAGAGTAAAACTATCCATCTGCACTGCGTCAGTATAATTGGCAAAATTACAGGTCACTATTGAACGGTCTGATAAGCAGCAGAATAGACTAAGTCAGGCTGCAAATGAATGACCAGAAATAAACCAACCTCTTTAGCTAAATGTGAAAGGCCCTCATGCTTGGGGCCCATTAAGATTGACAGGGTAATAGAATTACAAAGGAAGTCTTGTGATCAGATGAAGAAAATGGTTCCCCTTTTGTTAAAAGCATTAAGTCCAGCTTACTCATGAAAAAGCACTGCAATTACTCAACATGTTCTTGGTCAGACGACTGCCAAGCAAACTGACTGACCTTTTCTTCCAGGAAAAGTGAATTTTGTATCTTGTAGTCCTAGCACAGGGTATAATAGTTGAAGAGTTTTCTAAGTTTAATTTAACATTTTAGCACAAGCTACAATTTTTAAACAGACGCTAAGTATGGGACTGTTTTTTTCCCTTCTCCCTCAAAATGATCAGAATTCAGTTGACAAACATTTTATAGAATAAATGTGAACACAAATGGACCAAAAACATATGCCGCTATAAAAATATCTGAGACAAAGTTTTCAAAACAAGTACACACACACATACACACACACATACACACACACAACTAGCTAGGACCTTGAACAATTTAAGCTGCCACAGCAGATTATACTTGCTCTAAAATGGAATTCCCATAAAAATATAGACACAACTCCTTAATTCAATACCGTTAAACCTAGCTGCAATTCTCAGATGAGGATGCTATCCAAATACCTTGAAAAGTTGCTGCAAAGCACTGAACAGAGCACTGCGTTTGGAAGTTTTAGTGTGATATTTCTTGGTGGAATTCAAAATCCTTCAAAATTATTGTGAGCAAGTGAGCAACTCAGGTTAATAGAATGTCTTGGTTTTGTTAGAAAACTAGTTACTGCATTTTCCACAAACTGAAAAGGAGTATTTGTGTAGCAGATGTGCCATGACATTCATATTTGAATGCATCCACACCGGCTGCAGCAGAAAAGGCGGGAATTCTCACCCGCAGAATTAGAAAAAGCTCGGCTGATTCTCAGTACTTAGTTTTGTATTGAACTGACCCTCAGTGCTGAGACCTTCTCTAAGAAATGGGCTAAGATAATGTATATTTTTGTCAAGCTGATGAAATGTCTAGCAAAACCTGACTGGTCCTTCTCTCATTGCCTATTACTCTGTTATGTTCTATTCCGAGTAGCATCAGTCTTCATCCAGCTATCTAATTAATCCTTTTCAAAAGAAGGTAAACTTTCAGGAGCTGATCTTGTAAATGTGAAGTATTCTGTGATATTTGTATTTTCACCAGAGTCATCATCCAAAAATTTTTGTTCAAGCCTAACTATTAATTATCAAAGCAATTGTCTTCTGAACATTACCTATGAGAACAATGGAATATTCCGGCTGCTGGGAGAAGGTTCTGTTCGCACACTGATTTGGAAAAATACCAGGGTACATTCCCTTCCTGGTTTTTCTTTGTTTAAACAATTCTTTAAGAAAAAATTAAAATCATGCCATTATGTCAGTGATTACCTTGTAGAACCACATTACTACTATTGTGACTAGAACTAATATCAAATTAAACCAAAATAGAATTTATTTCTAGCATAACGTAAAATGAAAATTAAGAATGTAACTCCCAAGTGAAATTTGTGAGAGCAGCATATCGTAAAAACCAACACGGAGTCTGGGCCTGCGGTGCAGCAAATACATTTGCCAATGTTGAGTAAACGCTGAATGTTTGACAGGATTTCATATTAAAAAAACCGATATAAAAATGAAGTAAAAAAAAAAATAGTGATGGAAATGTAGTCATCTCCCATTCAACAGAAAATCCAGCAAGAGGAAGTGAAACCCCAACAGTAGCCAGTCTAAGCAGAGGTGGTTATAGCGTATACAGCACCCTGGACAACCCCTCACCCCCCAGCACCCCCCAGCACCCCCCAGCACCCCCCTTTTCCATTTGCCACTAACTGTTATTCTTATTAAGAAGTTTGGATACAAAGAAATAATGATACATTTACAACTACATAAATATAAAAATATATACAAAATAAGATTCATTAGACCTTGTCTTATCCATTATTTGTGTAAATTTGCACTGGAGCATCAATACATTACCCATCCCCCAACACTGTCAACCAAGAGTGAGGACTAAAGCGATTCTCCACAGTGGTGTGCAGACTGGCTTCATATTATTCTTAATGATTTAGCACGAGTCAAAAAAAAATAATGCAACAAAATGTCTGTGAAACTATATATTTGCGGTATTATGAATGAATTGTGGCTTATATAGCAATGAGCGTGATTTACTGATTGTAGCAGTACTGTTCAAAGTCATAGATGCGCTGTTTGATCGATTCCCCTGCTCCCCCGACCTTGGGCTTCCAGTGGGGGACCCTAGGTGAACCCAGCCCCGTACCCCCTCCCCATCTCATACTTCTGAGTGGCGGCCTGCCTAGCTCACGAAGAAGAATCAGGGTGCCCACTACGACGGGCTTAATTTACCCACACGACGACATGATATCATCGGGGTGACGTGCGAATGCGCGGTAGAAAACCCATAGCTACAGTAAATGCGCCAGTGTGCCTAAGCCGCTCCGCGGACAGAAGCGACACCTTCTCTGTATCTCCTAACCAAGCCTGCAGACATAAGAGGAAGCCAGGCCAGTGGGCAGCTACAACATGCGCTTCTGTGCCAACCATCGCCCTAAGCGCACTCACAACTGTTGTTTTTCCTCTCCTCTTTGTAGCAAATGCAATTTTTGTACCTGGGGCCTTTCAGAGCCTGACTTGAACACATCTGGAGCCTAACCCAACAATGTCATGCTGCAAAGCCACACACTACAAGAGCACTAAATGCTCCATCCCTTTGCGCAGTTTCACTGATAATAAAATAAATACAGAAACACGCAGACAGATGTAATAATAATAAATATTCATGAAGTGGAGGCTAATGGTGTAAGCATTTTACTGATATTATATTTTGCTATTCACTTGTCTACAGCAAATGTCCTTTGGAAAACACAGATTCCTAGCAAGGGATTACGTTAAATATAGCGCTTTGCCTTTTTGTGAAATCGCTGCCAGATGGTACGCCATGGCTCTGGAATTGCTGGTATCTGCTGTCCGGTTCGCGTGTAGGCAAGATGCCTGGTGTGTTGTTCTATTAGTGCACGAAAGGCTTTTCACTGCTCACTTCTCTTCAAACAGAACGGGCCATGAAGAATTATTATATATATAAATGAATGGTCCTTCCAGATTAATTCGATTTTTTCCTGACCTTTCTCCGGATTCAAGCAGAACTGAATTTTTTCGATATTCGCGCCACTGTTTGGTTCAGAATATCATTAGGATTTACGCTGCGTCTGTGCTATTTATGAAAAACAATTGTGTCTGTTGATACAGGGACTGCATCTGAAGTTGTAGTTTCAGTTAATTATAGCTGGAGGCATGTGGGAATTTCAGATTGAACATTTACACTGACAGACGAACGCGGCGAGGAGACACATCTCCTTCTTATGAAGAAGCTGAAATGAAATGGCTTAGTTCAGATGCAGCTCATGTTTTACCATGAATTAATAGATGCCGTTAGTCATGTCTTTTAAGAACTCAGGGCCTCGTGTATTTATGTGATCTTCTTGCCAAGGCCAGATTAAAGGTCTGGGAAGTAAGCATAATAGTGCCAGATGGGTCTTACTCCATAAATTCTTGATAGATTTTAATCATCCATCAGAATAACAACAGTGCTGTAAAACCAGAAATGGACATATCTCAGTTTCCAGCCCGAAACTCGTAGGTTTACGAACGGCATTCCGTCACACGTAAGAACTGAAAGGAAAAGAGGACATTCCTCATCAAATTATGTTAATCTAAACTGACTAGAAAAGAGGCAACAGACCATGAGTAGCAGACAATGGATTCAATAAAACAAATGATACTCAGCAGTTAGACACCTCTATCCATGCTGGAGCTCCAGTTCTGCTTCCTATGTGTGAATGTCCCTCTTTAGCTCAGCTAGCTTTAATGATTTGTTAACAATTTCTGAGTCCTTTAGGGCCAGATGGGCACCTCGGCCAATGAGAGGCTACGCAGAACTGAACGCCTTTCTGCTTTCTGCGAAGCTGCGTTATGCCCTTGAGCTACTCTTGGGCTCAAATGACGCAGCTGAACTTTTGGGTTTATCTGAGGAATTACTTTGTGATTTTTGTGTGAGCGTGGCTGTAGATCATCGAGGGTCTGTTGTGATTTATACGCTGTCCAATTCAAATGAGGCTGCATTTTTAACTCACAGTTTCACAAGGAACCCGAAATCAATAATGTACAAATGTCACCCCTTACAGCGTACCTTTAGCATAAATCAAAACTGCACTTCTTTGGGTAGCAAGCCACGAATTTTGCTGGTTCAGAAATATGAGAATTTTTTTTAAATGTAATGTAAAAAATTAAGACATATATAAAAACGTGTGATTATATCATTTATCATATTTTTCACAAGCCATGGTAATACGCTGGGAATGGATTAACAAATCGCAAACAGCAAACAGTGTCACCTGACTGAACAGAAAGGCAGCGGCAATTGGTGATGCCAAAAACTGCCGCACAGAAGTGTTATCCTGTCCCAAAAAGTTACTCCATGAATATGAAAAGAGCTGTCGCGAGCACTTCTAGAGTAACAGCAATTTTACTTTGGTCTGTAGATCTGTAGAGTTTTACAGAATACACCAGACAATCCGAGTTCTTGGGTTCTATACTGTCTTTTGATATGTGGTCCGTGGAATGGGAAATTCTGTTCTTTGAGCTCCTACATGAAGGAAACTATGCATTCAGATCATTTTTCCAGTAACTTGTTTCAAAAGGCATAACAATTCCTTCATACCATGGTGATCTTTTGATCGGTCAAATGAAATCTTGTTTAGAAGACTTTTTTAACTGTCACCCCTAAAACATTCTAAAGGCGTTAAATATTCTGTCTTTATTAAAAGGTTCACGTTATTAAATTTACTTGCTATTTTTTTTTTTTTACTGAAAAATGTGTAGCACTAATCTCTATCATTAAGAGTCATTTTGGTTCACTCCTATATATGCAGTTTATGAGGAAAACTCAGGTATATTTTATTTAACTTTGCATATTTTGTTGATAGCTATACTGAACAAATGTTGCTCATTTTCACAAGAATGTTGGTGATATTTCCTAAACCTGTTTATAATTGGCATGGCTGGCAGACAGAGATGTGGATTTCGCTTTGAAACTGCTTTACAGAACCTTGTTGCACATTTTTGCTCCCTCCCAGCTCCTTGTCAGACAGTCCACGTTTTCGCTCCCTTCTAGCTCCCTGTCAGAAGGTACATATTTTTGCTCCTTCCGTGCTCCCTGTCAGACAGTCCACATTTTCGTTCCCTCCCGGCCGGCGTAGGCACTGCCTGTGGGGTTACCCATGCGTCCCCAAGGCCCGGAATGGAAAAAACTGGCATATGTGGTGGTAGGTAATACTGGGGCACCCTTAGGGACGGCAATATCATAATTTTTTGCTTGCTTTTTACACCACAGACTTTGGGCACTACTCGGACTCACGCCATCTGCAGAAGTCCTCCGATGATTCTGCCATTGTGGGGAACATCACCGCCTATGGAGGGAGTGCAGTAGCAGTGTAATGACAGACTGGAATGGCATAACAACAAAGACGGGACCTACAACAAAGTGCAGAGTGAGCAATTTTTCTTGAGTTCAGCGTGAGCGCAAGTCACTCATGGGAATTTCACCTTCCCAAAGAAGGTCTGAGGGCAGAAGTAAAAATGACAGGAGTGAGATAGCCAATCAGATCTTGGTCAGATGTCACGCCAACCAGATGTTTTGACCCCGCCTTCTCTAGTTGCTTGGACCCACCTCCTCTACAATCCGATTGGTTCTCTCTCTGAACCAATCATTTTGCACTCTGCCCTCAGAACATTTTTCTGTAAGTAAAACTCCAATGAGAACACAGTCCATCAGAACCTGAGCCTGGGGAGTAATATGAAGGTGAATGAAGTTGACTGAAAGACTGAGTCTGGACTCCCTGAAAGTGGTTGCATAACATCAAATAGAGCTAAGCTGCACCCCATTCTGAATAATAAGGCCTATTCTCCCATTCCCTCTTGAAGTATGTATATCTCATTATGTATTTTTGCCAACTTGGTCATTCAGACAGAAGGTACTGGAAAATGAGTATAGAAGACTATGGGATGCTGATGTAAGCCAGTGTCTCATGTGCTTTTGTCAAAAACCGATTATTTCTGAGGGTGTTCCAGCACATCATACAAAATTAATTTAATACCAAGTATATTACTGTTGTACATTAATTAATGAACAGATTGAACAGTTACATAATGACGCCCTGAGACTGTAATCATATCTTCAGTATCACGATTCGCAGCTGAAAGGGAAGTCACACAGACGCATGGGACACTTTGAAATGTGTAGGTGGAAATTGATGGATTTATGTCGGATCCATCCATCCATCCATTTTCCAAACCGCTTATCCTACTGGATCGCGGGAGTCTGGAGCCTATTCCAGAAGCAATGGGCACGAGGCAGGGAACAACCCAGGATGGGGGGGCTAGCCCATCGCAGGGCACACTCACACACCATTCACACACACATGCACACCTATGGGCAATTTAGCAACACCAATTAGCCTCTACATGTCTTTGGACTGTGGGAGGAAACCGGAATACCCGGAGGAAACCCCACAATGACATGGAGAGAACATGCAAACTCCACACACACATGTGACCCAGGCGGAGACTCGAACTCGGGTCCCAGAGGAGGGAGGCAACAGTGCTAACCACTGCATCACCATGCTGCCCCCTTTATGCAGAACAATGTCATTTTGAAAGTATGCAAAAATCTATCCCCAACAAATAATATTAGGGCAAATTTGCGCCATTGTTAAACCATAATAAGATAATAAGAAGTTTCCTTCATTTGAGTCAGTACTGTAAAGGAACATTGAACTTGCAGATCAAGGATTAATTAGCCACAGAACTGGTTTGATGGAGAACTTGAAGGGAAAAGAAACTCAAAGATGGTCAGTTAGTGTCCCAAATGACAAGAATTAAGAACAAAAAGGGAAAGAAAATATATCTTTCTATGGGCCACTTGCCTCTTAGGCAACACATGCAGCTGTATCAGGGAGAGCTGCAGCTCTTCTTTAGCATTAACGCACTCAAAGTGCTTTTAACAGATACACTCAGCCCGAGCCCTGTCTGTCTCCCCTTTACAGCTCAGAGAGATCGTAAATGGTTCTAGCTGCCTGCACTTTGACCGCTTCGGCCCAAGAAGGCTTCATTCCTTTGCGGCTTAATGGAGAAGAGCACTGGGGTTTGGTGGATTCCAGCCACACACTGGCACAAAGGTAAGACCGTCTCCAGTAAGCGGAGCTGCAGTTAGCACACATCGTATCCAAGAAATTGACTACAGTTGATTTATTTTGTCAAAATGAGCGGTAGAAGACAAAGAAGAGAGAGTGTAATTCCAAAAGCTAATCCTGGATATTATGCCTGGGGCCTGTCTGAGACAGCACAGGACACGGGTACCCCCCCCCACCCCCGGACTGGATGCCAGGCTACATACTCATACAGTATATGAGAGGAAATCAGAGTAACCGCCAGAAACCAGCATAACAACGCAAGGGACTATCTTGCATTTGCCGCAAGTTTCTTTGGTAACATGAGACTGCCGCAGTTGTTTTCCCGTCCAGCGCCACCTTGTTTAAATATAGAATGTGCTTGTGTCCGTCTGAGTGCCCGTGCGCGTGTCAGTCTTAAAATGAGGCGGAGCCAGGCCCATTGTTGGATTGTTGCTATTTTGAGGCGGCGGAACGTGATTTTTGACACAACAAAGATTGTGCTTTGACACAACGTCATCGGCATAGTCAAATGCAGCTGCAACGGCACGCCTACACACTACTCCACTCAAGGATGCGCGGCAAGCAAACTCCAAGCACAGAGAGCCGGGGGCAGGACTGCAGGACCCCCAGCCCTGCAGGTATGTGGTCAGTGTGCCATCTTATAATTAACATAAGAAATTTACAAACGAGAGGAGGCCATTTGGCCCATTAAGCTCGTTTGGGGAGAACTTAACTAATAGCTCATAGTTGTTCAAATGTTATCTAGCTCTGATTTAAAGGAACCCAGGGTTTTAGCTTGCGCTACACTAAGAGGAAGACTATTCCATACTCTAACTACATTATCCCGCAGATAACTATTTCTAGAATATTAAAGTTAAAGGTTGGCTAAAGGCCAAAATGATGACATCATTATGAGTCTGGACTACAAAAAAATGTACAGAAGCACAGCCTGTTGCCCGCTGAAGACCTTGCACTGATGGTCTGACCCCTAAACCAGTCAGAGGAACAGTGGAATACCCAGGATTATCGCTTCACATTTTAAACAGATTGTATAAGATAAAATAAATATTTCACTGACAGCAGAACAATCCACCTTTTAACTTCATAAACAGTGAATCCACCGAGAATCTATATCCTTAGCACTTGCCGTCCCCCCTGGTATTGGCAGAGCTGGCGGGCTGCCTTGCGTCTGACACCACGATGACCTGCAGTGAGTGACTGGTTGATAGAAAGCGGTGACACAAAGCAGTGGGCCAAGGGGCAATCTGAAAAACATCACCTGCGCAGGGGGTGACATCCGTCTTTTATGCCCGGTATTACACTGCTATCAAGATGTAGGGGGTGTAGATGGAAGTTCACCCCAGTGACACACTGGCGATCCCAAGCTATGGGGGCCACACCGTGGCAGTGGGCGGAGCCTGTTTAATGTCCAAACTGGGCCACAGCAGCTTTTCGGGTATTATTTATGATATAGGGCCGTATTTCCCAATCCGGAGCTCAGGGACACATAGACAGTCCATGTTTTGTGGACAGTCTGGCAGGGAGCTTGGAGGGAGCAAAAATATGGACTGTCTGGCAGGGAGCTGGGAGGGAGCAAAAACATGGACTGTCTGGCAGGGAGCTGGGAGGGAGCAAAAACATGGACTGTCTGGCAGGGAGCTGGGAGGGAGCAAAAACATGGACTGTCTGGCAGGGAGCTTGGAGGGAGCAAAAATATGGGCTGACTGCGAATCCCCGAGGACCGGATTGGGAAACACTGCTACACACGCATCTTTCAGTGATATTTAGGTATTTTATCATACGAACTGTCCACCTTAAAAGGAAGAAAATGGCAAGAATGGAAAATCTAAGTGAAAAACATAATAATTAGGATTTTTCTACTGTGCTGTAATGTATTATCTTTAAGTGTGAATGCCGTCTGAAAACATCAAAACGAAATGTGACATATTGATGAAGGCTCTAACACAATGGCAGTTAGGAATAAAGTTTTCCTGTGATGGTATTACTTCTGCCCATAGAATAGACTCACTCAGTTGTGTGAGTGGTACACATGCATTGCGCCATATTTACCTTTGTTCTTTATTGTGTTGTCTGCAAAACAATGTACATAAATCTGTTGGCGTGGCTTAACTATTTTAAACAATCATGTAGGTTTACAGGAATAATTAAATAATGTTTAAATGGAATACTGTGAGCCTTGAAATGAAATACATTTGTAAAACAAGCACTACACAAAGTCTTTTGTTAACATGATTGTTAAATATCGCAATTACTTTTTAAATGGTCTTTTGTAGGTCTATGCTTATGTATAATGGGAATGGGCACATAATATATGAACAGGAATAATATAAAGAGACTAAGAGAAAATACATTTTCTTTACATCAGAAGGACATCATTAATTTAATGTTATTTTTTTACAATAAGATGGGACATTTCCATATCTTCATACATAACTTCTACGAAGTCACACACTGTTGCATTAATAAAACTCCACACCCATAATAACACTGTGACCTGAATTCGTGCATTGTGAGCCATCTTTTATGAGATAGCACATCTCAGCCTCATAACACGTCGAGTGCTCACGCAACAGACAGCAAAGGAGAAATTATGCGGTTTTCGTGGCCACAAAAGATAACAGTAACTGGATGGAATGCCATGGAAAACCAGATAATATCAATTCGGGGCCCTATTATAAAGATCAGAACTGCACAGTCTGAAGCGCATGGCATTTACGCTGGGAAAATCTGGCGGTAGAATCGCCGCAGCGCCAAGCGCGTGATCGGTAATTAGTCTTGCATGTGTTTGGGGTGTAACATACAGTGTCATCTCCAATTTCCTATAAGAGGCACCTTAGCTTATTGCTACATAACGGTGGATTTGCCAGGTACAGCAGCAGATAAGAGCGCTTCCCTGCAGAGGAAGCGGATCTGCTCGCATGCTTCCATTAAAGCTCCATGTGCTTTATAATTAATAGTTAATCATTAATAATAATAATAATAATAATAATAATAATAGAGTCCCTGTATCTGTGGGTGATACGTATCAAAACCTACCACAGTTAGCAGAAACCACGGTTAACAGCAAACCCTCCTCAGACCCACTCAAAAAGCCATTCAAGTGATTGTCCTGTATTTACATGTGATGCAGTTGTAAATGACATACAGTAAGACCAGTAACCAGCAATCAACAACCTTACCTTATCAACTGTCTTGCTTGTTTGCTTTGTGTGTCTGTCATGTTTGTCATTGTTCAGTCTGTGCAGTCACCGTGGGGTCTGAGGGTAACATACTGTAATTTCAATTCACCACGTGTCCTGTACATACGGCGGAACTGACAATAAAGACCTTTGACTTGACTTAAAGTAATAATAAAGCACATTGTACAGTATTACAGTACTGTGCAGTACTGTACTGCCTCAAATGAAAGGGATTCGGATGTTTTAACCTAATTCTCAAGAGATGATGGAGCAATGAAAAAATATCATGTATCAAGAGATGACAAAACAATGAAAATACATAGGCTACTGTTACACATTTTACAATGAAAAATACTGTGTCATGTACCTGTACATAACCTTATTTCTTTAAAAAATATCTTACTCACCAGCTTACAGCCTGTACTCGCCTGTTTCGAACATTTCTAGAATTTTTTCTAGAAGTTTACTGTAATAATTTCTGATTTCTATTTCTGAATTAGGCACAGGACTGTATTGATAATGTCAGATATAAGGACATTGTATATACAGTTGGCCAGAGTGGACAGGAAAGCAGGAGTCTGAAAATTTGACAACTTTTTTTTATTATTATTGCCAACAGATTCTTTAAGCAACCAAAGCATGGCCTTTATACCTGGACAGCAGCAGAGTTCAGAAAGATCAAATAGAGTACATTCTCAGTGGCAAATGACAGAAGTGCTCCATTCAAATAGCAAAGACATGGCCTACAGCAGATTGTAGAAGAGATCATGAATTACTTATGTCCAAGAACCAAATTAAGCTGAAAAGGAACAGCAAGGCTATCCAAGATCCAAGAATTGGCCTGAAGTAAGTATCCATCGCCTTCAAGTCAAAAGTCAGAAACCAATTCAAGATGCTGGACCTATTTGAGGAATGTGGATGGAATTCAAAGAAGCCATTCAAGAGAGATCTGAGAAAAATTTGGTCTAAATGAAAAAGGGTAAATCACAGTGGATGACTGAAGACAGACTGGGGAATTGCAAAGAAGAGAAACGTAAAATCAGGAAAGATTAAGATCTCAATTTCAAATTCCAGAAAGTGAGCAGGAAAGACAAAGGCCTACGTTGTAAGGGCATCAGCAAAATCAATGAGGAAGGAAGCAAACAGGGACAAACAAGAGCTGATTTTAAGAAGATGCGTGAGATTAAAAAGCTTCAGCTGTGAGTGGGTATATTGAAAGACATCAGTAAACAAAGTGAATAAAGATCAACCAAAGATGGGGGAATGTGCAGTGCAGAAGATCTCTATGACACACGACTTAATGATGTCAAAAACATGGAAGAACCATTCGCAATACTACTGTGATGAAAGACCTACAAAATGATAATTCTGAGATTTCTTGAAGAACTAAGATCTGAATTTTCCATTTTCTTCACGGACGTGAAAGCTGGATGATAAAGAAACAAGACAGGTACAGACAATTCTGAATACTGGCGAAGATCTGCAAGTATACCATAGAGAGAAAGGAAAACAAAGATTCTTGATCAAATCAACCCTGAATTTTCACTTGAAGCACATGACCAGACCAAAACTACCTTATGTCAGGCACATTATAAGAAGATCCAGGGCACTGCAGGAGATGGTGACGTTTGGTGAAGTTGAAGATAAAAGAGGAAGAGGGCAACGAGAAGCATAGATAGATGGACTCAATTATTCTAACAATGAACATGCCATTGGGAAGCCTGAATAGCCAGACAGAAGACAGGATGTTCGGGTGTAACGCTATCTCTGCGCTCTCCAGGAGTCTTCTTCAATTTGATGACACCAAATAATAATAATATTTTTCACAAAACTTCCTTTCAGGGTAGTAATTTCTCATCATGTCATTTTTCTAAAAACCTACATATGACGTTATGTTTAGAAATTGGGTGTAGCTAGCTATCCCCAGGGACGGATTAAGGGTTGTGTGGGCCCCTGGGCAAAACGTTCGCGAGGGCCCCCCCCCACCACCACCACCACCACCACCACCAGCACCACCTCCACAACCACCACAATTCAAGGGCCCTTGGCAGCCAAACGCCCTCCCTATAGGGTCAGGGGCCCTTGTAGGCAGAGGATCAAAGAATGTAGGCCCTCTTGTTGATAAGCGTTGCAAATTGTTTTGGGCTAGGGGCCCCACGGGCCCCCTGCACCCCAAGGGCCCCTGGGCAGCGGCCCCGCTGGCCCGGTCCGTAATCCGTCCCTGGCTATCCCTGTGCATTTACCTCAGTGACTTCCAGCAGTTTGTGAGTATTTGGTGCAAAGAAGATGTATGCTATCAACATGCAGAACCAGGCTCATGCCACGACTTTACCGATCTGGAAAAGCACCCTGAACATAAATTAATAATTTCAGTAAGTGTTCATAAAGTTAAACAGCTTTTTTTTTTTACCCACTACCTGTCGATTTACCCACCAGTCAATAAAGATAAATTTTTTTGTTATTCATTTTTACTCGAATGCTGTAAGAGAGATGAGAATTATGAAAGCTTTTGTTCATCCATCCATTTTCCGAACCACTTATCCTACTGGGTTGCGGGGGGTCCGGAGCCTATCCTGGAAGGAATGGGCACGAGGCAGGGTACAGCCCAGAATGGGGGGCCAGCCCATCGCAGAGCACACTCACACACCATTCACTCTCACATGCACACCTATGGGCAATTTAGCAAGTCCAATTAGCCTCTGCATGTCTTTGGACTGTGGGGGGGAAACCGGAGTACCCGGAGGAAACCCCACGACGACATGGGGAGAACATGCAAACTCCACACACGGGACCCAGGCGGAGACTCGAACCCGGGTCCCAGAGGTGTGAGGCAGTGTGAGTGCTAACCACTGCACCATCATGCCGCCCCCAGCTTTTGTTCAGTTTACTAAAATTTGTCACTCGTGGCAATGAGCTACAGAGTCCAAAGTCCAAATGTGGTGTCAAATTTATTTTAAATATTTAGTGCATTTGTACCATTTAATTTAGGGTTTTTTTTTGTTTAATGCTTTATACAGCATCATATTCACCCTATGCGCGTTAGTTTATTTTTAGATGGTGAAGTTTTCTCTGCTGCGGATAAAGGAAAACGACATTCATTAAATCCACTGTGTGCGATACAGAGGATGGAAATGCATTATTTCCCTACTTAGAGACAAGCCGAGCACCGAGGAAGGCTGTGGAATTTAACACATCTTGTCCTTCTTGTTAGCTTCATACTAAGAGGGGAAAAAAATGGAGAATGAAAGTCAACTATAATATAAACAAAATTAATCGAAACAGCAGGAGTCGTGTGGGTCACTCTGACGCCTCACTGTCCTCATTTATGATGCTCTCACGTGAAGTCCACGTCTTCCTGCTTTACAGGACACAACTATCTCCATTTTCATTTTAATATATAATTATATTCAACAAACTTACCGCATTATCAGGGAACAACGTGGAAAGATTCTGCATTGTTTAAACTTATAATACAGACTGACGACACTTCAGGGCTTCTTAGGAGCAAATGTTAGAAGACTTACTGTGTTCTTTTTTTATCTTAGCATATCTTACAAATCCCATCTCAAGCAAAGGCTGCTCCCATCACTACAGCTCATAATCTGAAGCAATCTGATATGTAGTTAAGGCAGTACATTTGGTTTACATAACTAGAACATAAAACATTAAAAAAAAAAAAAAAGTTTATTCAAGGTGATACATAAGAGCTGAGTTAGGACAATCCGGTTTTATTGGGTGTGAAATTTAATGGACCTCCTACTACACTCACAGCAGGTATTAAAAAACCATGCGAATGCTGGACTTTATAATACCACATTTCTCTGGACGGCGCCGGCCAGTGCATGCATTTTGCATGGTCGTAAAACAAACATATTCCCCAGTAAGAAAGAGGCCTCATCGCATTGCCTCCACACAGCAGAACTGCATGTGAAACGCATACCTCAACAGTGCTGGATATCAAATTTGCGAAGAAATGTAATCAATCCAAAGCCTACCATGTCACGCTGTAGTGTAGGCAAACAAATGTTATCTTAAACGCAATACATAGTACATTATGGGGTCAAGTATAAAAATGAATATCGTTCATTTCTGGGTACATTTCCCTTTCAATAGAGTCATTATTTCGGATTCAGAATGGCATGTACTGTATTCCTCGTTAAATTCAAGGCTGGTCTGATAAACATCAGATTTAGGTTGAAAAAAAAAAATCATCCACTCTACTCATTATCTTATCCATTTTTAAATGTAAACAGGGCACCTGTGCTCTCACTCTCTGCTCTGAACTTATTCGTGATGTTAGATAGCTTTTGTTTTACATCCCAGAGGAATGCAGAAGCTAAATGAAGCCAGATCATTTGGAAAATATATGGAAACAAGGCCTGGACCCTTTCTGAAGGGTCAGATGGTTTTATAATGGTGCATCAATTCCCCAAAACATGGTTACTTATGTTGCAAACAGTCTTTATGTGCTCAATGCAGCGTTAGATATTTCACAGAGCAGAGCTAATCATAGCTACGCAGTATGAAATATCAACATGGTTATATGTACATTGCAATTCAGTGGCTTAGCTGTGAGTGCTGAGGTCCGAATCTCAGCCCAGGCAGATCCGGATGTTCTCCCGTTCCGTCCAGGTACGCCGGCTTCATCCCACAATCCAAAAACATGCCGTCAGGTGAATTGATGCCCATAGTATGTGATTGTGTGTGTGATTATGAGCTCGACCAGGGTAGCCCCTGCCTTGTGCCCTGTGCTTGATGGGACAACCCTCAGGACTTCACATTGCATAATACGAGAGGATAGACATGTTACTAGGCATTAATCAGGGTCCGCATGAGCAAGTAAACAATCCAACCAGATTCACAAAGCAGAGCATGGATTGTAAGAAAAATATTCAGCTGGAAAACTGGACAATATTACCGAGGGACCAAATCAGCTCAACGCCCCCTCCCCCCGATTTTTTACACATGGTGCCCCCACAATACTGGTAGGGACATGTCCCTACTGTCCGTACCCAAATGTATGCCCTTGCATATAATTTATAAATATTTCAGACAGTTGCAGATAGGATCATGTATGATAAAATAATGCTACACAATAATGTCACTGGCAGCACTGCAAGTATGACTGCACACATATCTGTATTAATAGAACTTTTATGTTTTTACAGCTCATAGCCACTAAACAAACCATCAAGCAATCCCTGAGATCTCCTGGGAGAAACCTTCATGAGACTGATAATAAGGTTGGTGAAGAGGGGGCTGCTGGGGTGGTACTGCCTAACAGGCAGAGATACAACATTGTTATTTTAATATAAGATTGCAGGAATCCATTGCAAGGCACTTCACAACCATGAGCATCTCAGAGGCACACAGGAATGCGAGTCTCGTGGGAAAATCTTGACACTTGACAGACACGGCAGTTGCTGTTTAATTGAACTGCTGTGAAAATGTTATATGATCAGCGATTTCCTCAGTCAGAAACAAACAGGCTGCTTACAAATGCATATCCTAATCAACTAATAACATACGTGCATTTACAATGACTGTACGCGGGGTGGAGAGTCGTGTGAGGTGTTACCATGACGTACTCTAAAGACTCAGTCCTGCCATGCCGTGAGTTCACTCTCAGGTTGCCATGGAAACACCTTTCCGGAGAGAGCGGGGTTTGACTTCAGAGGGCTGAAGCAAGAGAGGACAAACCATCAGCAACGTGAAAAGCCAGAAACTAAATAGCAGGCTATATAATTATGTCTTAATTAAATCTTTTAATACATATGGAGCCTAAATTTCAAGCTTTTAGCAACACAAAGGTGAGACGCACTAATGGATTTTTAAGCAGCGTCACAAAAATATTTATAGGGAACCGCACTTTTCTGGCATTTATAATTCTACAATCCATTCTGCATTTCTGCTTCTAAAACCTGCACTCTTTATGAAACGGAGAGCTCCCGAAACAGCGTTTCCCTTTAATAGCAGCAAAGTAAAACATTTGTGATATGTTACTAATATAGACATTTAAATATAAATTGAAAAGCACACACAGAGGAGCTGCAGCACGGGAACACCAGATACATCCGATGGCGATCCTGCCAATGTATCTACTGTACAAATTAAAACAGAGTACATAATACTTTACTTAAGGTGGCACAAATAACTTAGTTACTATTCAATAACAACTAATGAACAATATTCCTGTATCAACTGTCATGACTGATTGATGATGAAGGACCATGGGGTCAGTATGTAAGTAACACTTAATTGCCGGTTAATTCATGCATTAAGTAAGTGTGCAGTACTACAGTACATTGTGTCCTCAAGTAAAGTATTATCGTATATATGAATGAAGCAATACAAAGATACACCCTGTACTTAAACTGAACTGCCCTGTGCGACACAAGAGATTCATTTCGTCTTATTTTCTGTATGTTTTTTTCTCCCCTTAATTTCTCAAGTGTCCCACTGAAGCTAAAATTTCATTGAGTGTGAAAAATATTCCCAATGTAACCATTACTGATAAAAATTTGGCAAGTTAATTCATTAGTTTTTTCTTTTTCTTCAATACGGTATAGACATAACATTTATTGCATTTAATAATGCTTCATTCCATCTCTAATAAGACCCTACTTACGAGGTTAACTTCATAGGGTCATTTAAAATGTCCCTAGAAGATTACCAGAAACGGACGGCACCACCCACGCTTTCTGGCACAAAGGCGCGGAGCGAGTCATCCCTCGGCAGCATTTAAAAACTGAAACCTTGACTTCCCAGTGGTCTGTCTAATTGCCTCGTGTCACAAAGATCAGAAGAAGCTGGGCCCAGAAAAGTTTTTACATCACTTAACACGGCGACATTGTTCATCGTTAATTCCTTGTTTGGTCCTGCACTAGCATTTGTGACTGCATTCATTTAATTATTTGCAAAGAATGTCAAGCACAAAAAGGCCACGTTGCCGGATATGATTTTGCCCTTTGTCAAGATAAAGGTATTCTTACATAAAGATCTACTGTGCAATATACGCCACGCTGTTGCAGCCACAGAAATCAGGGACAGCTTTGCTTTGAAGTTGTATCAGACATATATGCTGCTGTATCCATATGTTCCACACACTAATCCAGAACTGGGGGTTCCAGGGGTCCATCCTAGGCAGCATAGAGCAAAAGCCCGGGAACATCCTGTAGAGCAGGTCTACTCAGATCACGATCCCAAAGGGACTCCACTGCTGATTTTCCAGCCTTCCTTTACCTGGGAACCAGGTGTGAAGCCTCTGTGGCCAATCAGAATCAGTAATCATTAAACTAACTACCTGGGAGAACTAAAAATAAGGCCTGGATTTGGAACTGAGGGCCAGATCTGAAGAGTCCTCCTGCAGAGGATACAAATCCATTGCAAGGCATATACACACACAACAAGCCATTTAGTCATGACACTTCACTTAAATTCATGTCTTTGGACTGTGGGGGGGCAACCTGAACAACATGGGGAGCACAATCAAACTGAAAGAGCAGGGATGGGAGCCAAAGCCTGCCTGCGTGAGGCAGCAGCACTAGCTGCTGAGCCAACGCACGACCATATATGGGGCCATCAGATGATAAGATGGGGAGGACGGAGATGGATGTAGGTGTGTCTTCGGGTGGAAGGAACTTCTGCCTTCATATTGAGACGAGAGATGGATGGCATGGAGAAAAGGAGAGAGATGGTCTCATTAGGATGCACGGAGCCCAGCTGCCGTCAGCAGACTCCGGACTCACCAGCCATACGGCGCACACATGCCAACTGCTCAATAGAACTAGTCCCAGTAATCACACATTATCCGGAAACGCTCAGAGCATCCAAGCTTGGGGCACGAATGGCAACCGACGGGAGGAAGGAGGCCTCGAAATCCACAGTGCACTACAGTGGATACTTTATCGGTTCCTACTGGGCTAAACCGGGAGATGTGCTTTGTCGCCTCATCTCTTCCATCAGCACCAGAAAGTTCCTTTCTTGCTTACTGTTGGGCACATGTAATCTTGCTATTTGCCCTGCAGCTAATCCCCACAAAGGCCTTATAGATATAGACAAATCAAAAAAAAATGCCACTTGGAACACCCCCACCTCCCCCCCCCCCGGATCGAGCCGCCTTCGAAGTATTCCCTCGCCGCAGATTTAAATGCACCAATGAAGATGCAAAAGGATTCGTGTTTTTAATTATAAATGAGCTTGGCGAGGGAGAAGCGAGATGTTCCTCAGGGCAGTCTCATTTCACACTTACGTAACTCTCCTGAACTCCGCGGAAGTTCAAGAGTCGCCAATGGAAAGAGATTTCAGCAACATTCCTTATTACTTCTGCAAAAAATTCAGCCCAGGCTCCCTTAAACAATGCGGAAGGGACCTTATCAATTCAGTCATAAATCTCACTGCTTTGTGCTGATCGCTGTGAAAGTTTTCAACTGTAGCTAGGAGAGTGTGTTCATGTGGCACTTTTCAGCAGTGTGAGTGATAGCATTTAAAAACACCGTTATCAGCAAAGAAAATAAATTATGCATTTTACTGAAAAAAAATGGAACTGCAATTCAAACAGCTTAAAAAATCATTGAATCAAACTGTATCTCATCATATGACAAGTGATACAGGTGCATTATTCTTAGGGATCAGGTTACAGTTATCTGTGGTTGAATGAAATTCAGGATTCATTCTCTGCGAGTTAAGAACATGGACAATAGTAAATTGAGGTAACATGCCATCAGCGTCTATGAATGCCATATCTATGAGAATCAATGAAAACATTCTAATGCATTCATAAAGCATTATAAAGATGGCTATAAATATTTATAAGAAGGCATAACACATTATTAGCATGTTTTTATGGATTATGAAAGTTTTATGAATCTTTCATCTATAAGGCACTGTACATACCTTTATAATGTAGTACAAAGTGTCCTTAATTCTTATACCGACCATTATAATGCATCATGAAGGTATCGATAGTGCATTACTGTATAGATGACAGAATTAAGTAAAGTCTCACAGCAACAATGTCAGATCCCAGCAGGGATAACTTGTTTTACCCTTGAAACTGATTTTCCAAATGACCTGTCATTAAGATTACCGTTTAAAAAACAAAAATGTTCCAGTGTTTAGGGCTGCACACGCAGATGTCTAGTGATAGCAGTGTGTCACATTGCGGTGAAGGCAAGCGTTTCTTCACATTAAGGATATTGTGCTTATCTCACTGATACTTCACTCTGTGCAGAAGTACTGCATGATCCTTAGAAAATGATTTATTAATTCTGACCTGCCAGAGCAGCTCTCCATATGTCACTGACATTATGAATAAATCCATCAAATTACTTCACTGAAATATGTCACAAATATATAAATAGATACTTATAATTACCAAGACTTTATCTTTCCCTTTAAATGGTTACTTTGTCTCACATCCGCACATGAAGTTGAAAGATGTTAATTTGTGCTTTATTTTAACGAGTTTCTTTTCCTTTGTTTAATTAGAGGATTTCTCTTGAAAAAGCCAAGTATGACTCCTTGAACGGTACAGTCTCTTAGGACCAGCATGCAGAAAGTTTTAATGAATAGTTTCTTTACAATTAAATCATATCAGTGCATGGGTATCTTCACATACTCTGTTGTGGCCAGGCTGTGTTTTCATTAGTGTAATTCAAAAAGGAAATATGGAAGAATAAAAATAGCAGACAGTACAGTGGCAGTAGCTTCTGGGATTGTGGCACCTTGAAATGTCATACCTCACCACTTACAGGCTTCCGCAATTGGTGGAAGGTGACTTCGGAGCCCCATGGTTGGTCAGATTGATGTGCGCCAACGGTTTTAGCCCACATTATTTCCCATTGGACACAGTACTGGTCCCCTTTGGGTTACATCAGCAGTGACTGACAGCACGTGGTAATCCCACAGATTGTGGGTTTTGCGACTTCGACAGTGTCGGTTTCATTGGAAATTCACAGGGGCACAGCACAGGTCTCACATTTAGCCTGCTGGATGAAGCTGTCATGACATGGAAAAGAGGCCACTTTTCACAGTTTACAGCAGCAGTACAAATATCACCCCGGCTAACATTTCATGCGCAGATGTGATGAGGCATCGATCTGGTGTAGCATCGATCTGATTGCATTTTCGCTAGGCACTGCTCTTTGAATAATGTACGATCCATCACATCCGCACTGCACTTCCGTTGTTTAAAAAAAATAATAATAAAAGATAACCAGGCATCGAAATTGCCGTCATAGTACAGTCATTCTGCAGTTTGCCACACATAAGCAGATAGAAATTGCATCACAGTGACAAAAGGAATTGAACCCTCGACGAGCCAAAAAGAGAAAAACAGATTCTGAAGCTATACAGAGTGACTCTGAAAAAACGAAAGCACCGAACTGCTCGTGCTGCTGGATATCACAGTAATATTAAGTCACAGAGCACTGAGAACAATATAGCAGAAACGTGTGGCCACTCTGGTCACATGACCTGCCCTTTCATCTTCCTGTCTGGCTGTAGGGCGACCTCACTGCCTTCCCACTGGAAAGCTGCAGGTTTTCAATTGCTGGCTTTCAAACTGCTCTGGTATAAAATAAGTAAATAAATAAATATGAGGGAATACTCATGAATATGTAGAACACATCACTTGGAAATCCATTTTACTTTGGATATTAAATTGTCGCAGTCTCCATCACTAAGGGGAAAGCATTGTTTTAGATTATCTATTATCCGGTAATTTGGAACCAAAAACCGTAAAACCGTTGTATAGAATAATCTACAGTGCAGATGTGAGAAAAAAAAATTAATTATATATGTATATTCAGATTCTAAATACAGATATTTCCACTCACATGGAGACTTGGAGGGAAGGCCTGTTTATTACAGGAGTGCTTAAGTGCGCCTCAAACGAATTTAAATGATTAGTCATACCTCAGCTCCGAACCACTTCAGTATCCCCGCCACCCAGCATGCTAGCAGTCATTCGTCTGTTATGCCAACGCAATACATGTAGTAAATAATAAGAGATAATAAAATGGGAAGGAGATTTGCAAAAAGCCATCGTTGGGTGAGCTAAACGTGGTACCAGTTTCGAATCATTAATTTTTAAGGTTTGACTGTTATCCTCTGATGAGCAATTTGCATGTTTTTCCTGGATCCTGCGATGATTTGCTGACTTTTCGGTTAGCTAATAGCTTTGAAATGACGTACCATTGCAATAAAAACGCATTCTCCTCCTCGTAAATAAAAATCACTTCTAAATACAGTAAATCTCACAACACATAGCAGAAAAAGCAAGGCTATATTTCAGCGGAATTGATTTCCAGAACCCAAGTCAAGAAACACAAGCACACTGTCTACCCATAACAATTAGAGAACTGGAGAACACATTTGATAGTTCTTCGCCAAAATGATTAATAAGGACTAATTAGTAGTAACTGGGCAAAAGAAATTTCACCTGAGGCTTGGCTGCAGTATGTAGAAAGTTCTCATCTAAAGATTGATTCAGTTTTCATGAAGTTTCTGCAAGGCTTCATTTGAAATCTTTATTTACCAATTTATTAACAGTGATGCCTGTACCACAGTATTGTAGACACATCACATTGTACTACTGCACATATCCCTTTGTCCTCGAGACGAAAGAGGGTAACATTTACCAGAGGCCACGATGGTAACCAAATACAAGGTTACACACCATTGCCTTTGAAGCCACAGCTAGTCTGTATTGCTGTATCGTACAAGTTGACTGGTTCAGATATCGAGACATGGCATCTCGATCAAAACGCAAATCCGGTGGGTGTCTCTGTTAATGCAGAATTTTAAGCGTGCTGTACTACAGTCATAAGCTTGCACATTTGATTGAGGGAAATATCCCCTTACAATGAACAGCTGTTTTGTTAAAGCAAAGCCAGGCGGATCAATGTTTCCAGGCGAAACGCTGAAAGAAGTTTACTCTCCCTCCCTGGATTTCAAAATCATTTGAACATAAATGTGTCCAGGATGACCCACGGTTACATGAAAGGCATCTATGAGCATGCTGCTCCTTAAATGAGTAAACTGTGAAATCACAACCTCCTTTAGGTGCATTTAAATATTTAGTGTTCTAACCAATATAATGACCTTTTTTTTAAATAGCTAAATCAGCTTTTAATTTATACATACCTGAGCCTTAAAACTAAATTCAGTCCTCATTTTAATTCCTTAAATGATTTCTGCCTCTCCAACAAATGTCTTTCTGCAAATCTGCATCATCAAGTTCCTGAAACCCAGACAGAGGAACATTCAGCTAAGAGACACACTGAGCTCCTGTATGGTGTAACTTAAAGATGAATTATTCAAGGACATGAGTATAAAATGGACGACACATATACAAGCAAAAACATGACAGGGGGTTACAGAATTTATGATTCCAGTTAATTCAGGGCTGCCAATTCTCACGCATCTGGCGTGACACTCACACTTACAGACTCTCATTCTCATGCAAGAAATCTTATGGCAAATCTATAGTATTCCATTATAAATCTAAAATTAGCTACATTAAAAGGGTTGGGACAGTTTGCAAACCCTACCGACTATTTACAAGTTAATAAAACTGTTACATACATGTGAATGCATTCGCATGTGTGCAGACTTGCCTCGAACTGAAAAACTCATTCCAAACAGCTGACCAAAACTGGCAACCGTGTTAATTTCACAGTACGAAAAGGTACGCGTCACTAGAAGATGTTCTTTACTGTCTATTTTTGCAGTTTATTGACATTTTTTTTTCTGCTGGCTTTAAGGCAGTGTTTTAAAAGAAACTGTTTTAAAAATCCTGAAATAAGCACAACACAAATGCTAAAAATACCAAAGTTTACGGGGCATCATTTAGGATTGCTAGAAACAAAGAAAAGAGGAACGGGGGGTGACACAGGTGACAGAAAGAGTCGCACATACTCAGTGCACCTCTTGCTTGTTTTTTGACAGCTGTCACTGTAAGTGTTTGATCTCTTTTTCCTCTGGCCCCCAGTGAACCTGCCCAAACTGTGGGACTCGTGATCCTCACGCCCACAGACAAAATTCTCTTTTCTTGTGTATTTTTTTGCCCTGCTGGTTTAGTGTCAACCTCGCCACCAATCCCCGTAACCCCGAAAGGGAAAGACTCATTCCTGCGAAAAGCCCACTCCATCTCCACCCTGACAGAAGCAACTCTCTCTGTTTTTCAGATGTCAACAATTCAGTTTAAGGTCTGTACCTTAACAATTACTAAACTGTCACTAATCATACTAAATAAGTATTCACTTGCAATCAGACTAGAGCATCTTACACCACTCTCACAAAGTATTTACTGAAGAGTTTATAAATTTCTGAGTAGGCTTGCGAACCCATTGTTTTATATTTGCAAGTGATTTGAGGCTGGTTTGTAAATTCCAGTAGCAAGATATGATAATAATACATTTCTAAATTTGTTTGCAAACAAACCTTTTAAGGGGCAGCATGTTGGTGCAGTGGGAAGCATTGCTGCTTCATACTGCTGGGACCAGGGTTCGAGTTTCTTGGAGTTTGTGTGTTCTCTCTGTTTTGTCATAGGGTTTCCTCTGGGGATCTGCCTTTCCCCTACTGTCCAAAAGTATGCAAAGGTTAATTGGAGTTGCCAGAGGTGTATGGGTTCATGCCCCATCCTGGTTTGTTTCCTGACTTGTACCCATAGGCTCCCTCCCCCCAAAAAACAGGACACGTGTTTACAGATGGATGACTCTTTTTATCCATCAATATATTGACTTTTTATCTATCAGAATATTGGCAAATGATCAGCAGCTGTTTATTAATAGTTAAGGAGAAGACTTAAAATCCTTGCCTTTGAAAATGTACATTCTGCTCGTGTATTTACGAAAGTAATTCATGCAATTCATTAACAGCTACCATTTCAAGGCAAAGATGTCACTGAGATTGCTGTTTCTGAAGTACCTAATCTTAAAATAATGCAGCCGTATCCTGGATGGGGGCTCGGAGGATATCCTCCAGGAATCCAGCATGAGCGAAGGAGGGGAACATTTAACAGAGTTTGAAACCATCTGCTGCAAGAAGTAAAGTGTTATTGGAATAAAGTGTTGATGAGCCTGACGTGTAATCTCCGCAGCGCACCCTGGGTCACATCAATGCCGATGACTGACAAGGGGGACAGGAGACAATATTGATCTCCACCGTCCTGCATATGACGACTAAAGCAACAAATTTATGCCGCCAGCCGGCCGAAGCTGCATACCTTGAGATTTATTGTCGAAAAATGAATTGTTTTCGAGAGCCCCGACAAACGTGCATCAAAACAGGAACATTATATAAGAAACATTACATGCCATTCTCAGGTGGAAATGACTTATTTGCAAGTTTCTCCAGGATTTTGTTATGTACAGACGCTCACCCCATCTGCCTTTGTTCAACACATTTCCCTTCTGAATATGCATTGCTGGGCCAGCATTATGGGAGCTGTCAGTCAGACATTTTCTCAGTGACAAATCTAAAAAGCTGCAAATGCTTCTGTGTCACCTGACAGTAGTATGAGAAGCCTTTATCATCCAGGAAAGGGCTTTGCTGGTTCCACCCAAAGACATATGGCCTTATATGCATCTGACTCAAAAGCCCAGGATGATTGGATTGTGGAGATTGATATATGTAGCCAAAGGGAACAAACAGCCATCGCTGCCTTTAGGTTTTTACCCACAATTCCTTGCTGCATTTCCCTCCCCCACTAAAAAACCTGTCGTTTGTTTTGTTTTGCTAAATGAGTTATATAAGTGTTTAAATCACCGAAAGTAGGATCAATTTCATCTCCAGAATCAGGGTGTCTGTAGGGCATGGGGGGGGGGGGGGCGGGGGCACATTTTGATAATATATGCATCTTTTACAAAATCTAAAGTGAAGCAGCCCACAGAAGGCTGACATTTCCCTGACCTTCACCACTAGAAGCATGGGCAGACTGAGATGAAGAAAATAAAGGGACTGCTAATGAGACTGACAGGGAGAGAGGTCCTCTGTGAGGCTGCCCACCCCCCGCCCCATGTCACTCTGCATTATTACACCATGCCAGGTCTGGACCATCCCACAATAATGATGGTGCACTCTGTGTGGACACCTTCAGCCTGCACTAAAACAGAAATCCCAGAGCACAAATCCCACCTGAAACACCCATGCCATTCAACTTTGACCACACAGTCGTCTGCTGTCGCCACAATATGTATGGCCCAAAGACAATCCATAGCTGCTCTTCATCTACAGTACATATGGCCAACAGACAATCCATAGTTGCTCATCAACTACAGTACTTATAGCCAACAGACAATCCGTAGCTGCTCTTCAACTACAGTACTTATGGCCAACAATCTGTAGCTGCTCATCAACTACATTACATATGGCCAACAGACAATCCATAGTTGCTCATCAACTACAGTACTTATGGCCAACAGACAATCCGTATCTGCTCTTCAACTACAGTAAATATGGCCAACAGACAATCCGTATCTGCTCTTCAACTACAGTAAATATGGCCAACAGACAATCCATAGTTGCTCATCAACTACAGTACTTATGGCCAACACACAATCCATATCTGCTCATCAACTACAGTACATATGGCCAACAGACAATCCATAGTTGCTCATCAACTACAGTACGTATGGCCAACAGACAATCTGTAGCTGCGCTTCATTTATTACATACATTGCTACTACAATAAAACTAATCCAAATCACTCGGACTGCACGATATCGCATCGTGATATTGGACATTTCCTTGAGTAGCTATAGCCAGTCAGGAATTGCTGTTATCTATCAATTCAGTGTGTCGAAGAAGTTGGTGGTGTTGCCTCGAGTCGTGTCTCAGATAGAAAGCAGTGCTGACAAATGCCATGCGATAATTACGCATGCGAACACCGCAGCGACGATGCAGAAACGATGCATGGTGCAGCCCTACAAACAGCTATACTCCTTTTCTGTCACATGTACCGACGGCCCATACAGCGAATGCCATTTCCCCATATTATCATTCATAATGAATTAACAGCAATAATTATTCAATTACTTATTTATAATTAGTAATTAAATATTATGACGCATTAATATGACAATATAGTAATATGTAAAAACATTAATATAGTTAAATAACACAGGTTTCCAAAACGTAGAATACAACACGAAAGAAATCAACTTGTTTCATCATTGCTACTGAAGTGTAACTCTTTTCCAAATACAAAGACTCAACGCATGGGATTCTGGGAGCTGATCTCCTGTTGGTCCTCTACACGAGCACAAGGCGGATTGCCTGTTTGAGCTCCTGTGACCCATATTAACCTTTCAGTATTGCACACATTATATTGCTGACCATCACCTAATGCACAGTGTCCCAAGGTGAGGGGATATTAAGCAGGAAGATTCTTGTCTCTTCAGCATAGAAGTTCAGAAAGTACTACAGGTATATCCATCCATCTTGGTCTTATTCTGCTGTACATTCAGGGGGAGCCTTTCATTTCTTCTCCAGTGCCATCTCCCCCTCCCCTCCCCCATCGTGCTGTGTGACTTTATCTGTTTTCACATCTGTACGGTTGTTAGTATTTTTTAATTGCTTGAAGTCTAGCTGCCATACTGCTTCAGCTTATGTTAAGCCCTTTGGGGTAACTATGTTGCTCTAAAAAAAATAATAAAAAATAAACAAAAAAAAACAAACTGAATTCAATTTAAATTCGTGGCACTGGTATATTGCAACCGCAAGTCACAAAAGATGATTCCTACTGTGCCAGAGGACTGGTTTTATGACTGATATTGTGCTTGTGTTGAGTTTTATTTATTTATTTGTTTGTTTATTTATTTATATGCAGCACAGATAATCTCTTGAGGCCGTACACATGCTGACTGAACATAACCGTTAGTAAGGGAATAGCTTGGATCGGAAATCACACCGATACTCTGATCAAGCCAATCAGCCAATTCATAATCAGTCGTCCACAAACGTTTGCAGGTGTGCTTAATATTTTATTCTGTTTAGAATAAAATTATATTCACTCCTGATATAAATGAAGCTTGGTGTGTCAGCAGTGAAATAGCCATTGTAAAACGTCATGAATGCATTCATGTTCTGTGCTTTGCTCTTTTTTCCACTTGTTTGTGATGCCAAACTTCTTCTTTTTTTTTACCTATTAACAGTGCTTAATATCCTGTTTCGGTGGTGTCACATGCGTTCAGAGGTTACCTGTGATGAAAGCGGTACTTAATTCAACTGTTGCCTTAAAATCACTCGAAATGTCTTCATCCTGATGTAAATACTTTGGCTGTGCGTTGCTATGGAAACTTCTTATCGCATGCATGGTATTTGATGTTGCTGACTAGTCCCTAGAGCTCATACTGGTCAGCATCTGTCATCTCAATCAATGTGTGTATGTGTGTGTGTGTGTGTGTGTGTGTGTGTGTGTGTGTGTGTGTGTGTGCAGTATTTTTTTCCTTTGGTTCAGTTTTTTAAGGTTTCTGTGGAAACAGTGATGATTATACAAGTTTACCTTGTTTGAGAAAATACGCGATTTCTAGAACGTTGTACTTCTAAACACACCCCACATCTCCCCAATTTTCAGTATATAATTGATGGAGGAAGATGGATTCCAACCTATAGTAGATGCAGCTAAAATGAAACTTCTGTGCAGAAAAGCAAGGCAGTTTAATACATGCTAGAGAGATGCAATTATTTCTATCCATCGTTTCTGTGATCATCCATCTTGATGAAATATGAAAGGAAAGCGCACTGTGTGGAAATCCTTTAACTAATGGAATTTAAAAGCATGAATCAAACAATGGCTTTTGAAGTTGCGCAGAGTCTCACTGCCCTGATCAGCGCTGCCTCCCCCAGGTGACCGCACTCACTTTAAGATGCACAGCACACCATCCAGGAGCTCTCAGCTCCATCTGACGTAAGCCGCAAGACCACCAGTCAGCTTGGGTTCAGCAGTCACCCTGCACATAGTGTCTGGAACAGGGGCAGCAGGCGAAGTTTCAGCAATAGTGCTTCTTCTCTCTTCCAGCAGGAGGCGCTCCACTTAACACACAACATCGTATTCTGACAGATTACCTCCGGGATTTCTTGCAGTGATCTTTGCGTTTTCCACGTCGTCGTCGTCGTTGGGGGACCTGTTAAGCAGTTGCTGCTGTAACTATCACGGCTGAGGTTAACCCAAAGAGCTCTTCTGTGCTGGGTAATGCTTGATAGTTTGTACACATCGAAAAATATAATTCTTGGCTTTGTTTAAAGGCCGATGCTCCCATTCAGCTAGTCACATATCGCCTTCGGTCAATTCTAAAGAGTGTAACAGTAAGAGGGTTATGCAACTTCATAAAATGTTAGTTTCGGGTGATACTGTAGTAAAGGGTTTTGTAAAGTCAGGGCAGAGAATGTCTCCAGTATCAAGTATCTGATGAGACGTCGCAGATTTTAGACCAATAAAATTTCAAAGCATTTATATAAATAATATTTCTCTAAGGGGGAGCACCATGGTAATACTTTGGATTATTTTGAATTATTTTGGATTATTTTGAATTATTTTGTAATATTTTGAATTATTATTATTATTGCATCTGCACTTATTGTTGTCAATGTCTACGCATGGGACAGTGTGAAACGTAATTTCGATTCCTTTGTATGTCAAGTACATTTGAAGGAATTGACAAATAAAACTGACTTTGACTTTTGATAACACTGTTGCCTCACATCTCTTGGCCCAGGGCTCTACATGTATATGCGTGGAGTTTACATGTTTTTTCCATGTATCCCCTGCCTTGTGCCTGTAGCTTCCTGGACAGGCTACAGACCCCCCCACTCCCATGCACTGGACAAGCAGGTACATCAAATGGATGGATGTTTCTCTAAGGGCGCACCTAAATGTTGTATCACTTAGTTAAATCTGACCCTGGAATGACATCAAAACAGCACTTATGTTTCCGGTCCTTAATTTGCCATTTCTGATGCAATCTATAGTCGCTGAAATGATTTCCAATAATCCAACATGGAGAATATTGACATTCCAGCTGGACAATTTTGTGTTTCCAGCAGGAAAACAAAAACATTATGCAACTTCATTATCAATGAAAGCATCAACATTTGGGGAGAGCAAGGTTATCAATCCTCTTCCTGAACAACCCTGAATCCTAATGTATCAAATGGACCTTCTGCTATCTCCCTAATGCTGAGCTTCCAAGTCCATCATCAAACGCAATTTAATTGAAAATAGAAAATGTGAGTTATTTTAGCAGGGCTGGGGCCATTTTGAGAACCAAAGAGGCATGTACTAATGTACTCTCATTCTTATAACTATGCATACATAACTTCTAGGCGTAACTCCTAAGTATGTACAAGTACAACCTGCATGCATGCATGTACACTGAACAAAAATATAAACGCAACACAAAAGTGGCCTTTTATTGTGGGCAGTATAAGGTACACCTGTGCACTACCCATGATGTCAGATCAGCATCTTGATGTGGCACACCTGTGAGGTGGGATGGATTATCTCAGCAAAGCAGAAGTGCTCACTATCACACATTTAGACTGATTTGTGAGAAATGTTTGAGAGAAATGGTAATATTGTGTATCTGGAATGAATTGTAGGTCTTTAAGTCCATCTCATGAAAAATGGGAGCAGAAACAAGAGTGTTGCGTTTATATTTTTGTTCAGTATATATGCACAATGTCAGCAATAAAGGAATGCTGGAATAATCATATCACTTAAGTTTTTACCACTTATACAGCTAAGTTTGGTTTTAGCTAAGCTTGCCACCAGATGGATTTCTCTCACTTACCAAGAGCTATAACATTATAATCTTTAAATCTGTTCAGACTTCCATATGGTTTTTAACAACAGACCAGACTGCTAACAGTCATTTAGCATTGCTGTTTCTCCCAGTTTAATTAATAAATCATATGCAATATTATTGCTACACGGGCTCATTTACTGAAATGTTGAGGGTCAAAGGTGGTTTGTGGGGGTCAGATTTTACCATCTGAACATGAGTACTGTATATATAGCATGTGATCAAGATACATGAAAGATGTTGTGTACTATTTAATGGACAACACACAGTAGGAATGCGTTTACATTTAGGTTTATCATCAAATTGCTGCTTAGCTACCTGTGCTCTCGACAAGGTCGTGACTCCTTTCGGCCCAGACTCCTCACGCAGCCCTCCGAGAAATGTGGTTCATTTTTTTATCATACTGACATTCATTGCTCTGAAAACAGGTTACGACAACTGACAAAATAATTCCCATATTAAAGCTATTTTCCAATAAAAGTAGAAAATGTGTCTGGGTATCCTTTGCTTTCAGTGTAATTTGGAGCTTGGTATCATTTTGTATTAATTATGAAAGATGCACAAACTGCCATATAATCCTTCATTCACGAGACACATCACCGCGTTTAACCTATATGTCATGTTTTTGTTGCACATTGTGGAAATTAACACTGTGAATCTACTCTTTAGCCTATAATGTTCCTTGCTGTTGCGCGTGGAAAGCCAGATGTGTTTCAGTGCATATACCTGACATGAATGTAAATATGGCTACATATCATTCATGATTAAGAATGCTCCGGAAATCAGTTATTCTAGATATTAAACTTTAATGTGAGTGTTACATGCAAACACGGCTGCAATAAAATGCCTCTTTTATAAGCTTCTACAAAAACCCTCTAAAAGATGACACAGAATAACTAATAATTGCTATTTACCTCTTCTGCTTAAAACAGCTATTTTGAACAGATATGAACAAATAAAGAAAGAATCAAGTATCTGTGAACAGAATACCTCAATCATGGTAAAACAGTGTATTTGTTTTGAATGGGGTAGTAAAAATATCCCAAATCAGGCCATGTCATAAGTGGTGTTTTGCAGTTGCTGCTACCCAAAGTAACTTGATTCTGCACATCAAGAACGATGCTCCTGATAAATTATACTACAGTAAGAGGATGACATGGGCAGAATCATATCTCCACAGTGAAATATCTTTGTATAAAGATCCCTCACCTGTTTGTCAAGCATAAGATTCTGATAACAGCAGAGTTGCATCATGAAAGAAATGTACGTTTTACCAAGAACCAAGTATTCTTGCAATATTAGAAAATCAATCAGGATCCTAAATATTACACAATAATTGCAATTACTAATGTGAATATAACAGATTGTGCATTACTTAAGTGCAACAAGCTAATTATGCAAATTAACACATTGGAAAAATAGAAGAAATGAATAAACAAGGAAATGGCTGCAATAACCCAGCTGTTTAGTTGGCCGTTTAGTTAACGTTTTTGGATTCGCCGAATCATTTCACGCCACATTTTGAAAACAAAAGCTCATTGGCTCATACTAATAATGTCAGCGGGTGGGGACAAATAATAAACTCGGCCACATTGTCATTTAACTTATTCTTACCAACTGAGAGGATTATTAAAATGACTCGCCAAGAAGCAGGTTTGCTTTACTGCTGGTGCCAGGACACCGTCTCCCGGGTGCTGCTGGAGAAGACTCTGCTATTGGCCGCTGATCTGGCCACGGCAGCCAGTGGCACAAAAAGTCCATCCTGATGAGTCCCGCTAGTAGCTTAGCAGTGGCAGGAGACCATCATTGTCATTAGTCATTGTCTGCGAGATTACAGCAAACAGCGTGCTGCGTATCCTCGCCAGAAGCCTGGGCCCCCTTTTCCTGTGCTGCTGAAGGCTCACTATCAATGAGACAACCCCCCCAAGCCTCAACCCCCAAACCCCTCAGCTGAGGTCCAGAATGAAATTGTACCCAGCTGGTTATAATTTAATGGACAGAATGAGTTATGTTTGCACATTTTAATGGGAAAAAGCCACACTACAGTAAAAGCATAAATACTATCTATAATTTTATAGTGTATTAACTCCCTACATATTACATATATTATTACTATTATTGCATTACAGTGATGATGAACGCGTTACACATATTATTACTATTATTGTGTTACAGTGATGAGCCACCTACATATTATTACTACAGTATTATGCTACAGTGATGTTGAACCCCCTACATTTTATATTATTGTGTTACAGTGATGATGAACCCCTATATATTATATTATTACTATTATTGTGTTACAGTGATGATGAACCAGCCACATATTACACATTGAAAAAAATTGACACTCCATGTGCACAGCAGGGGCCATACTAACCTTCATTACTGCCACAGCTTTGGCCCAGGTGTTTTTATGTGGATTCCAACCCCACCCCCCACCGCTCAGTCGCCCCCCCCCCCTCCCTCCCCATGGCTCATCCTCTGCTTCTTCTCATTTACTATCAGGCTTGGTTTCATGAAGACCACACTCTGAAAACCACAAGAAAGCTACAACCCTCAGTGAACGCCGGAGCGTGTCTTAAAGAATCGTCTGCACCAACGTCTGCTGATACAGCTGTTGGTTTTTCACCCCTCTGTAGTACATTTGCACAGCTAAAATCATCCAGGCAGATATACCAGAATAAAACTAAAGCAAAAAAGTATGTAAATACACCATGTCTAAGGGAGTTTCACATTGTTTTTCAATTAAAAATGGTCACCTAATGTGTCATCAATAACAAAAAAAAGCTAAAGTACAGACTATTACTATCACTGACACTACAAACATTAAAAACAATATTACTTCTACTACTACCAATAATAAATAACAACAACAATACCACCAAAACAAATCAAGCCCCAATCATCTGCACTCCCCTCCATGCTGACGGGTGTTATAACAGGTTATACCACAATATTTTACATATTACTCCTTAATCTATTCCCAGTGGAACATCAAAGTTCCATAGCGTGTCGGCGTGAGTGAATCCACAGAACGTAAAATAATATTAATGACTTCCTAATTCAGGGAATGACAGACACCATCACACATCAATATTGTTAATCACCATAGTACTTAGACATTGTTCTCTAGCTAAATGTCCAGATGGTGGTGGTTCTGAGGGAGTGTGGATCTCTATTGGGTAACTGGATAATTCCTGAAGCTGTGGAGCACCTTAACACAGGAGACACGGCTAAGAGGGAAGTTACTTTCTATGAGCATAAATTTAGTTTTCTGCCCGCCCGGGTGCTCAGCTGTACCTCTGCCCTTTTGAAATATCTCAGCCATGCTTCCTCCTTAGCCTTGCACCATTACTTCCCTGGACGCTCAGTGGTGCTACAAAGGAAGGATTAATCGCTTTATGCTGACTGATGACACAGTGTCACTGCTCAGAAGAATTGCCGCCCGGAGAAACCGAGTTTCCGTTTGATTCAGACACTCTAAAAAGCTGAAAACAAATCAATTCCCTTCTCAGTTTCTAAATTAAATGCTAACTGATACCTGTAATACATCTCCTCACGTACTGCTTACTATATAATAAATGTTCAGTTCTGTAGAAAATTAGCAAACTCCTTTGTCATCCCCCTGCAAATCGCATGCAGTGCATTCACAAAGATCTGGTAAGGCGCAGCTCATGCATTTGTTTAGATAAAGCAATTCTGTGTCTGTGCTGCAGCCAGAAGTCAACGTCATGTACTCAGAACATAACATCTAATTACATCCAGAACACATGATGCGCCTGCAATTGATTTCCAATGCATTAAATATGCATTTTCTTTGATGTAAAATCATTCAGGATGTAATTCACAGACATATTCAATAAGCCCATTTAATGCAGTTTAATCAAAAAGCAATGATTTTCCCATGTGTTTCTTTTCCCCCCTCAGCAAATGGTCTGATCGTTGGTCTTGCTCCAGCTAATGTCCTGCCTTTGTCCTCTGCATTTCTGGATGAAACCCAAAGGTTTTCATTGCGCCTTATTGTCTCATTCTTAAATAGGGCTTCTGCTAAAACATATATTGATTGAAATCCTTGACATCGCTGTTGCCAGCTTCTGCTTAATGAGCGTCTATAGATCCACTGTAAAAACTGTTATGAGTTATGTATGTGATCGGCCGCCTGTGTTTGATGAAACGCAGCGTTACATTTACAATGAGCCAAAAGTGCTTTGTGCAAGCACTTCTGTCCTGTTGATAGTTCATAATCTTGTTTATTCTTCTTGGTTTTCCCTACAGTCTTTTATTGATTTTCACTTGGAGGATATCATTTTCATTGGGAAAATACTGCTAGATGCCCCAGTAATACGTGACATGTAGGCTGGTGGCAGGACTTTATTACTAATTAATTAATATGATCTAGAGCATGTAGTACGAGTTAAAGCAGGAAGTGATTGGTGCATGCTTGTATTTGACAGGGAATGCACTGCAGCGATCATACCTGGGCACGATGGAGGTAGTTAAACATCTCCAACCATATAGATATTGTAGATATTGTAGATATATATATACTGTAGATATTATAAGACACGCAGCTTGAATTTCACTAAAAGCTTTGTATACGAGCGAAGTACTTGGCTTTTGCCTTTTTTTTTTTGCTTGGCTGGCTTTACCTATCAGCGACCCTGTGATTAATAACTACGCACTGAACACATTTTATTTGTGTCGATCACAGATTGAGATGAACAGCAAAATAATTCAGTACAAAGGCGAGCCAAAAAAATGGGTGCAACCAGGCTTGACATTCTTCTATTTTTTTCTCTCTCAGATTACTTTTTGTCTTAAAATAAAATCTAAATGGGGGAAAAAAAGATTCAATGTGAGTGGGCTCTCTACTCCCCTAAGCAGCTCACACAAGAGGGGTTTTCATCCTTTTCTGTTACCTCCTGCTTCCACTGCATTCCAGTACTGCTGGGAGTTATAACCAAACACAACATCTAGCGTAAGACAATCTGGCTGTGAGAAACCACAGAGCACGTCTTCTCATACCAGTATACAACAGGCCTGGGGATCGGCATCAGCCGGATGTAAACCATCAAGGCAGAGTTTTAGGGAGAGCACTGGGAGCCATTAGGAATGGAGTCATAAGCAACCTGGAGTAACTCTCATGCCATCCATAAGCTGACAAGGTGCAGAAGATCAGAAGATAATACTTAGGGAGAGTGCACACATCCTGAAAGAGGTGCCAAGGTCAATCACTCTGATCCATTTCTGAGATCTGCATTCACCAGGTACCACCGGCAAAAGCCCCATGAGAGGATTAAAGACAAACACAACAATATTCTCCATGCTCTGCACAGTCAAAAAGTCCCAGTGTGTGAAAGTCATGCAATTTGCTGCACTTTCCATAACAACGGAAACCACGGAAACTCACGCAATGGTTTTAACATTTAAAATTTAATAATTACTGTGGTCGCTGTGAATCATATCTTAGTCCTGAAACATTTACAGATATAATTTGAAGGCCAGGAGACACAAAACAATTTAAAATTGGTTTCCTTTCCATTCCTTTTGGCAATCAGCATTTCACGGAGGAGTTATTGCCTTATCATGAAGCTCTGCCTTCCCAAAAGGGCAAATATCATGATTCTTCATGTCAGTATAAGTACAGGTGCTAAATCATTACCATGTGTTTTTGTTTGCTAACCTGTGAAAGGTTCCTGATGCCCTGACACTTACGTTTCGTATGATAACCTATTTAAGAGTATAAAATTGGTGAAGGTATAATGATCTACTTTACCAAATCCTGAGCACTGACAGTTACTCAATTCCAAATTGTTCTTACAGCACTGCACACTATATAGACAATTTATCAGCCAATAAGTATAAGCAGTATATCCCAAACAAACTTCATATATACTGTAGACATCAGGGTAACACTTTAGTTAAAACAGTCATAGAAATGCATTATAGATACATTTATAATGCATTATAATGCATTCATAAAGTATTATAACGATAGCTATAACTATTAATAAAAAGGAATCACATTATAGCCAAGTTTATTATGCATTTTGAATGCTCTACAAAGCTCTAGATATCATCATAATGCATTATAATGCATTCGTAAAGTATTATAAACATGGCCATAACTATTTATAAAAAGGAATAACACATCATAGCCATGTTTATGTATTATGAATGATTTAACGCTTAAAGCTATCGATATCTTCATAGTGCATTATAATCAGGATAATCCATTATAATGTATCATGAAGGCATTTATAGTTTATTCATAATGCGTAATAAACATGACTGTACTGTTTTATGCCTTTTTATACTGTAAATAGTTATAGATATGTGGATGATACTTTATGATGTACATTATAATGCATTATGAAGGTATCCATAATACACTATATGAGTGCTTTAAGTGTTGCTGACATCAGTAGACTAGAAAAAAAAACCTTCATAATTCACCTGGCAACTGAACCATCAAGTTTAAGCCGAAACAACCAGGAAATTTCAAACACATTGAATGCTAGGAGTCAAGACAGTTATAAAATGCAAGCCAGGTGTTAATGTACTGGATAAGCGGCTGGAAGACGGATGGATGTTGGTATAAATGAAACCAAGATGCATGTGAAGCGGCAGTTTCTTTATGCACAATTTATTTTTTACGAAAGAAAAAGTCCTGCCTCATATATGTGTAATTGTATCGTGGGAATGCAGACAGTGATAAAATGGGCAGAAAAATCACCATGACAAACCGGCAAAAACGTATATTGAGAAATACAACCTCTGGCTGTATTCCTAGACTGAAATACCGGCAAACACCTGTATTTCCTGTGGCAAGTGAATTACATTCTTGTAAACAAAAAAAAAATACTTGCAAAATATAGAGAGAACATTTTGAGAAAAATGAATCAGAATTCATGAAGAATGCAGCCTATCAGAGAGTTAGGTAACAGATAATTGGGACATTCTTTAAGGCTAGACGCGGCCGGCTGTCTCAGTTCATAAGGTCTGTCAAGTCGTGATGGGTTCAAATTTAATATCTACCAAGACAGTCCTCTGTGATTAATAGCACATTTCAGAAGTATAGATCTGAGATATAAAATAAAGGCACCTGTTAATACGTTGAGGCCAGGTTTCTAGGGATTGCTGATCTTTTGGGTGGCGTTAGCGTCCAGTGGAGAGGTTACTGAACAGCGAGTGATGTTTCTTAGGGCAGAGTTACAGGTCATTGTCGGGTCATGACCTTTTTAGGATGATGCAAATTATGGCGTGGTGTCACTGGCAGAGAGAACCAACGGAGCACATCTGAGATGAACTCCACGACAGAAGGACCTCGTGAAAGCAGGCGGCAATGAAAAGCTTCTCTCCGATAGACTGACAGGTTCATTTATTCATTTCATATTTGTTTTTCCTCTCGGTCAGATGTAATGTCTACTGGCAAAGATTCTCAGACAGGCATATGTAGACCTAAAATGCTCAGGAATAACATGCATCCCTGCACTGTGTTTACTATTAATATTTATAAGAACTGTTCATATATCAGATGATAATATTATGTATTTATACTTACAAATGTAACATTTACATGCCTCACTACCCATATTCCACTGCTCCTTGTACTTGTTAATGGCTGCTGTTTAATCTAGATTGAACATGTTCAGTGGTGATATCTCCAAGACTAAACTTTTGAAAAGCAAGTTTAAAAATGAGTAAAAATGTTGCACTGTTAAAAATTCTGCTAGAGGCTACAGATTATTTACAGTTGAACTGTAATTCACTTTTGGCTTGGATGTTTAATGCAGCATTTTGAACCGCGAATGAGCTGTATTAATGTTCTATGTACATCACATATAAATGTTAATGGGTAAAACAGCATGTAATAATTAGACTTCAATTAATTCATGTATAAAGAGTGGTGCTAATGATTATAGACTCATTTAAGAGAAAACTTTACTTTCTGGAAACAGAAATGATGAGTTTCTTATCTACAGACTTTTTTATTTAGTGTGTGATGCTCCTCGGTTTGCTTCTTGTGTATCTGTGCACATCGGACTCGTGTTGGGTTAGAAAGGTCCATTCGGGTCCTCACAGCTGCACAAACAGTCCAAATCAATATACTGTGCCGTGCAAGGTCTTGTCTCCCTTTGTGTGGTTCTGTCCAGAACTCTCGCTCAGCTAAGACCCATTCGCCCTGCGTTGGATAGCATTCCCCAGCCTCTGTCATTTAGAATTTTAATCAGGCTTATCATTTGACTAGAGTTCGGTCTGAAGAGAGAAAAAAAAAAAGTTTCATGGATGCCTTGAAAAAATTTTTTTCCCATGAAACAAAACGCAATCGAGTAATGTGTTCCAAGACTTTTCTGATAGCGTCTGGGAGGATTTTATAAACAACTTGGAAGACAAGAAACGCTGCCCTCAGGTCGCTGTCGGGCTTTGGCCTCTGCCGTGAATGTTTTTCTTCACAGCTGTTCAAGGGACTTACTGTCATTATGGAAATTCGGGTGTAGTTACAAGCCATGTTCCTCATGAAAGGCATCCAAACGGTTGTTACCGCACTTCCCGCGTGGTGAAATACTGCTGATCCTTCCAGCATTTTTCAGTCTTACTGGTTGTAATAATACAATTTAATACATTACACTAATATAACGAGCAATCTGTGCCCAGCTGTACAGCGATGTGACTTTAATACCTTCATGTGTCTACCTTTACCTTTGTGTGTAAGCTGTTTAGTTGCATTTACAGATTTTCATTCACTCCCCTGCTAGCTTGCAGGCGTGTCATAGTTACGCTGTAACCCTCATAACTGGGTTATGGAACCTGTCTGCTTGTTAAAAGCCTTTTCTTTTACAATACTGATGGAGACAAAGTCTGTAACAACATGTCAAAAACACCTCAAATGCAACTCTTGGGAAAGCAGTCATTAAGGCTGCTTTTAAATACCAAACTAAAACAAACCTAAAATTACTGACTACTGTTAAATGCCAATTTTTTTGCCATTTTCAATACTTTTTGCAGGCAAGAAAAATACTATCCATGAGCACACAGCACACGTAATTTGAGAGTTTACAATCTTTTCCAGAAAGGGCTGGTGTGTATGTAGGTTTTTGCTACAACTCCCTAATTAAATTACTAATTACTAAACATTCCAAAAACCTGCATACACACTGGCCCTTTGCGGACAAAGCTGGCCATCTCCGGTTTACTAGTATTGCACTCTTCGCTACAAACTACAGCACATTGAATAAAATGTATGTTTAGCTATTATTACGTTAAAGACAACAATTCAACAGACCAAAGTAAACGTTAAGCGCGTTGGTTTTTCCTGTGTGTTGTTAACACACCTACGATTTGGGATTATATGCATCATCCAAACATGCTGGAAGGAGACAGCAATTTCTCAGTACATTCAACACCATAACATGCATCATTAGCTAACAATTTCTCATCATACTCATAGTAATTAATGAGGTTGGAGCCTTCAAATGAAAACGGCGACTCTCAGCTCGACAGAAGCTATTCCCGCGCAGCTAGTGAGGTGCTCCTGTCGGTCTCCATTAACGGTGCCAACATGCAAAATTCTAATTAGCTGATGGAGCGAATTAGAGTATTAAATCATTTCACTTTCATTTTGCAAAATACATTTGTGGCAGATGCGTAAGTCTCATAATTATGACGGACATGAATGGCTTTTGGTGAGCACAGAGCTGTGATTTTTAAGACAGCGGATGCCTGCCATTTAGCTGGTATTCTCTCTTGAGGCCACTGAGTTTTCCTCAGTGTTAACCTTACCACCAAACACAAACTACAGCTGACATGAGTATGGACAACACTTTATATAATCACAGCCTATTGTCAATATGAGTGTCAGTCAACAAATTGAACTAGAACCTGGAAGAAAACGGATATATATATATATATATATATATATATATATATATATATAAATAACAGCAAAGCCCATTTAATATTTAAGGTGTCACAATCATCCGAATGATTAAATCTTACTTATATATTTCACACGGGACCCGTGCTTCACTGGATGCATTTAGCTACATATTTCCACATCAATAGACTCAGACGCCACGCAAACTAAAAAAGGCAGAGTTTTAAAACGATAAACAGGTGTCCTTTTAAAAGTGTAATTGACATGTTAAACACGCCGCCATGAAAACCAGTCTTCAGTATTAAATGCGACGATCGAGCCAGATGTTATTCAAGACCAATCGCAAATGCTCAGAGATGCGTTGGAGAAGGACCCGAAAGAGTAAGCGACTCTTCCTGTAGATGAAGAACCAAGCTGGATACATGGTGAGAGTTGATGTTAAAAAGTCCATAATGCGTCAATATACCGACTTACCCCTTCAATAAAGCTAGCTTTGTCATTTATTAATCAAATTTCTAAATCTATCGGTTCGTTTAATGAATTCTTATTGCACCGGAAGATATGGAAACCAGCAAACACTTCACTGTGACGTTAACAAATTCCTTATGAATGAAACCTCACTTCATAATTGCGAACTTATCTAAATCATTTCGGTGTTTATTGGACTACCCTTTCGGAATTAATGAGAAGACGCAGAGAACAGCTTGGATTGCGTGAAAAGAAAATGAAACTGAGAAATCGACTTCCTGATTTCTTTGGATGTCCTGGCTGTTACACTACATTTCCCAGGAGGCTCTTCTGCCTTGGGCATTTTTGACACCTTACATATACTGTACAAAGACATGCCATATAGGTTATCATCATCATCATCATCATCATCATCCCCCCACTTTTATAACTCAGTGTCTGTCTTTTGCAGAATAATGGTTCTTGCCATCATGTCCACCAACTTTATTCCTTTGGGAATATACATGATACTGTATTCAAATATAGAACATAAAATTACAGCCTAGCTCGCTCTTTCAGCAGTAGCAGAAGCAGTGCCAGTAACAAATATAAAAATAAAAATGGTACTGATATAAATTTGTAATGGAGGTTGTGGTTTTGATTATTTTAATTAATCATATTTGTTTCTGTTTCTCGGGGGAACCACGTGCATTCAGAAGACAACATTCTTTGATTTGCACTGGGGCTCCTGTTCGGCTCGTTTGGAAGCCAGCGTTATTAGGATAAGAGTATTTTAGTCATAATAAACAAGGTCATGATAGATGGCAGACTACAAATTGAATAAGAAAGAGGGTGCGAGTATGTGAGCATGTATAGGGGGCTAAGGCGTTAGAGGAAAAAAACCAATGAAAATAACTACATACTTCATCAGACAGTAATATACAGGGCTAGGTAGAGAAAGAAAATATCCAAATAAACCACTCTGGATAATAGGCTGCCAGGTCCATGATGTTGTGTAAAAACATAATGTAATTGGGTTCCGTAGCAAAACACCTCGCAGAAGGTATGACAGTATGCCAGTATGTGAGCGTATATGCAAGCAGAGCGACATGGGCGCTCTGCCAGCGCTCGCTAACTGCCTGCGCCACCATTTCAGCGCTAAAATTTCCTCTCCCGATTTGCCCGGAAAAACCAGGAGTGATTTGGCGATGCGTTGCGGCCTCACCTGTTTGAATCTGTTCCGTTGCAGTTACTGCAGAGTCAAGCACAAAATAATGTTACAAGGAGCTGAAAGTGATGGAAAAAAAAATACATATGATAATGTCACATGACCTGCTATAACTTCTGCCCTTTAAACATCTTAGAACATCTTGCCCGTAATATCTCTCTGTTATGGAGGCTGCGGCTTCGCTCCTTCATGGCTGCAGCATTAAATCACAAGTGGTCATATTTTATGTGTGTTTACAGTTCCCCTAAAGTAAACTGCCAAGTTATCCCAGCGTAAACTGGGCTCGTATATTCCATTCAAGCATTCAGATCAGCGGTATTTCATCTCTGACGCTGAAGATGTACCTTTCCAGCCATGCATGTCAGAGAGCAGGTTCAGAGGAATAGGAAAACCTTTTAATCTCAACATCTATGTTTTTTTTTCTTCCATCAAAACTAAGGCGAATAGATGGATTTTCTTGAAAAGTTACGATGTAGTTTGCGTTACAGAATCCATGCCACTCATCTGTTTTTATATAGATAACACTGCTCTAAATTACTCTGAGCTTTTTTCTAAAAAAAAAAATGCCAATAGTACAACAAAGACATTCATGCTGTTTCCACTGAGCGCTGAAGTACTGTATCGTCAGGGGGATATAACACTGTTTTTACGAAAATGGAAATGTTTTCTCTGATATTCCAAGAAACAGCAATAATATGGCAGTGTTTCAGCCCCCACATAGCAGGATCCTTTACATACCAAGGTTCCTGGAAGGGGGGGGGGGGATATTACATGCCTGCAAATTTTACCAACCCCTGACGCTGACCCGAGAAAACTCAGAGAGAAAATGACTTGTTCGCCCCTGTCAGTACCACTCATTTACTATTCAGTGGGAAATGCAGAGAGTTAATTACCATTGTGATAAGCTAAGTGAAGCTGTATCAGGAGAATATTTCAATTAAACGGAGTCCGGATCACGGGAAGTGGGAAGCAACAGGAGAGGAATTATTATGAGACATCGAAAGGAATTATTGTCTCCTATCTGAACAAGTGTAACATTAAAACTAATAAAACAGCTTATGCAGGAATGTCTTGTGGAAACTCCCAATATGCTGGTACTGTGCCTTTGAATGGATCACGAAATATATGTTTAACACCAGCTCCTCTCTGTCTCCAGGTGCTTCGCCCTGTGTTGAGTCATGCGTATTTAAGAGCAGCCGATATCATAGAGAGGCTGGGATGGGGGAGGACTGGCTTGTGAAGGGGGGGGGGGGCATTTATGACATGCATACTTTGACCCGTTGTGGGCAATGCAATGTAGGTGCCAGCTTGGCACAGTTTGGTATCCCCCACCCCGCAGACCACAGTCAGGCTTAATTCCGCGCACATGAGCCGCGCTCCCGCCGCCCGCTCATTAAGTGAACGCGGCATACTGTAAAAGCCAGGTAGCAGACGTCGAGCAGATGGTGCAGACTGCTCGGCTTGGAGTGCGAGGCACGCGCCGCTGACAGATACTGTGGGTGGAAAAACATTCCGGGGACAGATGTGACCATTAGCTCTCCTCGTTAGCCGGTAACCGGCTTGATTAGCACGATCGCGGTGCCCAAAGGGGTCACGGACAGGCGCTCTGGCGAGCGATAACTCTACTGTCGCCGATCACCGACTTCACACAAACGCATTGGGTTAACAGCTGCCCTGTGTAGAAACCCAGTTCGGGGAAACCTATACCATACACACCTATACCATACATACCTATACCATACAGGGCTTATCAGTAGCATAAAAAGACTCTCTTAATATGCTAAACAGAAGGCACTTCCTTTTTAATTTTTGGTAACACTTTGCTTAAGGCGAAGTTTTTGGCAATTAAAAAATTCATAACAAATAATAATGCATTCATAAAGCATTATAAACTTGGCTATAAACATTTATAAAAAGGCATAACACATTATAGCCAAGTATATTACACATTATAAATGCTTTATGAAGCTCTCATATACAGTGTATAATGCACTACAAATGCCTTCATAATGGTCAGTATAAGCATTAAGGATGTGTATATATAAAGGTGTGTATATGGCATTGTAGCTGAGAGCTTCATAAGGCATTCATAATGCATAATAAACATGGCTATAACGTGTTATGCCTTTTTATAAATATTTATAGGCCTGTTTATAATGCTTTATGAATGCGTTTATAAATTACTAAATTTATTCATAACTAAACTACTGTAATTATAAATGGCAAAGCTCAACTCTTATGACAGTTTCAATTTTAGTATAAAACTTCAATTATCTACCTGACAAAAATATCAGGTTCACTGAGGATAATGTTTATTCCATCTTTGAAAAGTAATTAAGAATATAGTCATTGTACTATACTGTCATTATTCATGTAATTCCTAAGTACAGGGGAGGGACGATGCCAAAGACACCCAAAGCTTTTCGAGTCCCGGCCCAAAAGCCAGACTCTAAATCTTCCACGGTTACGTGCAAACTGCCAGCGTTTAAGTAACAAGCAGTTTGAACAGAAGCAACAAGAAGAGTCACTGTTTCTCAGAATGGATCCAGCACCCTGACGTAAATTATGTAACCCGCCAGGCCAGAAACCTGGAGCTCGGCCTTCCGCCCGTTATATTGACTTACCTTAAGGACAATCACCAGGTTCTTCAATTCGGGTTCAGGTGCAAAGGCTGCGAAATGAATTCACAAGGTTAGCCTCACAAAAAAAAAACACTTCACTTTAAAAAACTCACAGTGATACAGCTAGCCCCCGAGCTGAGGCCCCAGTGAACTGAATCTTGTAAATGTATAAGAGGTTGAGAATGAGGACAAGAAGACTTATAACACTACAGCGTACCTTGTTTGCCTTACTTCAGAATTATTTGATAATATTACAACAAATGGGTCTCTTCCTCATATTAAAATGCGACTAATAAATGCAGTAACAGAACGTCCTAAAATGACTACAAAGACACAGTATAACGGAACAAACATTTCAGGGAGACATTAGGGTGAAGTCATCACCTACCAGTGAAATTATGAAGCATTACCCCAAGTCAGGTTTGAATGCATTGTTTGAAAGCGTTGTAGTTAGGGGTATATAGTACTGTACAATTAAACTTCATATGATTATCCTTCGGATTGGTACCGACAAAGAAATAACACCAGTATAATATGGAACACACCAGTTATTTATATGAAAAATTTGGGGTAGAATCTGGGATTGCGTCAAAGTATCAGACTAGCAGAAGAAATGTTTGTAGTGCATGATTACCATTTAAAAGACAATACGAACATGTGGACTGCTTTTATACCCAAACGCTTAGTCATACTATTTCATCCACGTCTGTATGAGCAGCAGTTGAGTCACTGTAGGCTGCCACCAAAAATACACTTTTCAGACCTACCTTCAAACCCAGCAAAAGTAAAGTAATTGTACACTGGTTTTATTATGTTACAGTACTTGGAATGTTCAGTATTAGACTTATCTGGGTCTCTTAACCAGCAGGAATGACTACATGTATCAGTGTGACCCTGCTCCCACCATGTGACCTTCTGGATGGTACTCTTGTTGATCTTCTGTGCTCCATTATAGCTTTGCTTGGTGAAAAATATGTCTTCCTTCCCTCACAGAATGAATGACACGACAAGAAAACCACACGACTGACCATCGAAATTTTCAGCCCTGGATATGCAAACGGTTTTTTATGGGCGTGGTTGTCTGAATGGTAAGGATTCGTCCCCGTGGTGTGGGCCATCGATGTTTCAGGACAGGGCATGAGTTATGTGAGAAATTAACCACATATTTAATTAAATATCCGTTGACTTTGCAGTGGTACGGTGTGGAAGCCTGCCATGAACACAGACAGTCAGAGTGATGGTTTGTTGGTCTCTTGATGTCCCCAAGGTATATCGAGGCAATCAAAAGTGACCACGATGACTTTCAGCACATCAAAACAGCAAATTGGTTCTGCTTGAGGAATTATGAGTGTTCCACAGTCCTTCATTCACACTGTTTATTTTCACTTTCATTTTGCATACTAAATTATGAGGATAACTTGGTGGCTTAGTGGATATCACTGTTGCCGGGGAGGTTCAAATCCCATCCTATACTCCATGTGTCTATGTGTTTGTAGAGTGCATGTTCTGCCTCTATTGTATGCCTTTCGTCTAAGGACTTGGGTTTCCTATATATACACACAATTCAACTTGCGAAACTGAAAGCCATAAACATCAACCTCATTACATTTTTCAGATAGCTAATGCGTTTCACAACCTTCCTGAAATTTTGATGTAATTTCCTTGACTTCCTAAAACATCTTTCATCTGGAATACATTACTTGCTAATCCTGATACTGCACCATGTCAATATTTCATGCTCTGATTAATATCTAAGACGAAAGAGCATAACATATTTAAAACATCTTTATTTTACAACACCGACGCGGTGTAAGCACAACTTATTAGAATATTGTAGTATTACAGATTGTCACTCATCTATTTTCCATAAGTACTGCAGGTGAGAGAGACACATTCACTCATAGCGGTCATCAATCCATGGCACTGGGGCGGGAGAACTATACAAAATCATGGAAGACTGACAAATTCCACGCTCATCGAGCCTCACAATGAATCGGAAAACCTAATGACATGAAGGGACAATGATGAGTACTGAGCTTCCCCTGAGTACATTTGTGTATAAAATATCAGTGCTTTATAGTACAGGCAGTGCCCAGATTACAAAAAAAGATCAGTACGCCAAATCTGTCTTTAAGTCAAATTTGGAGGTAAATTGAAAAAATAATAATGCAATACATACTGTAATAATCCATCCATCCATTTTCCAAACCGCTTATCCTACTGGGTCGCGGGGGGGGCGGAGCCTATCCCGGAAGCAATGGGTGCGAGGCAGGGAACAACCCAGGATGGGGGGGCCAGCCCATCGCAGGGCACACTCACACACCACTCACTCACGCATGCACTCCTATGGGCAATTTAGCAAGTCCAATCAGCCTCAGCATGTTTTTGGACTGTGGGGGCAAACCGGAGTACCTGGAGGAAACCCCACGACGACATAGAGAACTCGAACTCGGGTCCCAGAGGTGTGAGGCAACAGTGCTAACCACTGCACCACCATGCCGCTCCTATTCATAATAACAACAAATATAATTAATAAGAAGAATAAACAGAGCAATAATGAAAGTAACTACATATGGCTCTGTACTGTCCCTTGAGTGAAGGAACCGCTGAAGCCATGCAATGTTTTCATAAGTGTCACACATTCATTATCGTGTCAAATAACCTCTAACAGCCCGTCTGGAAAGACAAGTTGCCTGTAAGTCAGATGTCCTTCATCCAGGGACTGCCTGCAATGTGTAAAGCCCTTATCAGATCTTTGAACTTATAACTGGTTAGCACTATCACTCATTGAGCAGTGTCCATTCCTGATTAACCGCATTCTGTGAACAGACTGGAACCTGAAATAGTTACTTATGAGCAAATTGAAGTACATGTCCTCCTGCTTTTCATTCACCTGGACAGCTGGTTTTCACCTCCGACCAGCTGGAAGCACTTGCGGGTTGTGCAAGCCCTTCATTTCACAAGCTGTCAAATTAAATATTGATTTTTTTTTTTTTTACTCTTTTTTTTTTAGGACATGCATCATCCAATTTTACTTTTGATTCAGACGATCCTGCAGTCGACCAAGCTTGTTTAGACGACAAAGGCAGGAATCAATTCAACAATCTTTTAACCCATTGGGCCAGGTAATCAGAACAATTCAATTTCTATCAAATTTATTTTTAAACAGCACCTTTCCCGTCATGGTTTCTGATAACGGCCTTTGTTGCCGTACAGCAACAAACTTCACAGAAACAACCAACATCAAAATCAGCCGGCTTCCGTGAGGCCGTCTCAGTGCGCTGAGACCACGGGGGATTGTTTGCATAGCTTTATATATTTAAAAATTTATACATGGAAGATCAGCACACATGCATGCACAAAATCACTACATAAATAAGGAAGACTGACAAAACAATGGTAAGGATAAACTACTGCAGAGTATTGTCTCCAGGACGTGTGAATCAGCAGCTATGCAGCATAGGGGCTTGGGCTCCTGCTTTGAAGCCAGCAGCATCTCGGCTGCCTTGCATACATCTCGAAAGTTCTGTGGCAGCTTGTTTTTTCCTTTGTACTATAAACAGAAAAAAACATACTGCAATATAGTATATTAGTACCATTGCCAATAAAAAACAATCTCCCAAGATGGGTTCATGGAAAGGTTACTTATTACTTACTATATTTACTGTAATGTGTCCCACTAGTATTGCTACTACATTTCAAAACATCTTTTACAGTATGTGTTTCAGTATTTATTTTTTATTTTTTTTACATTTCACTGCAATATGATTACCCGTTCTCCAGTAATTCACTCATTTCATCCAATACATAATTACAATATCATTACTCAAGAACTCATTTCTCTCTCTCTCTCAGGTATATGGGATCGTAATATAATTACTGATAAATGTGCATTCATCTCCTGGTTCCCATACCGGACGATTCTGCTTATCAGAATCATATTTCTAACCAGCCATTCAGTGCATTTGCCTGTCAGCATAAATTTCTCCCACTTAGTGGCATGCTTCTGACAGGGGGAGAAGAACTGCCACCCCCTCCTCCTAACAAAGCTTTTTCCTCCCAGGGCCATCGCAGGTCAACGCTTGAGACGAGATGGATATTGAGTTTAGGCAGGTCTTTGTTCCTCCAGCTCAGTATTCAAAGCACCTTCCTCACCCTCCCTAGTTGTTCCTGAAATTTGTCTGTAGTCACTGGCTTTATGAGAAGAGTGAGCCGTCGTTGTCAAAGTTTAATTTCCTAATGATGGTGCATGTCTTTTTAGGCTATACACTGAAGCTATGAGGGACAAAGATCTGGAAAAAAAAAACACGAGTACAAAGCACTACCAATAATAAGAGCACTGTGATACCGCACTGAATGTAGTCTTGTTCATATTTAAGCATGATCATACTTATTCTTGCAGCCTGGGCCACTAAAACTGGCTATAATTGGCTCGAAGACTCAAAAGGTGTTCATGATAAACTGGAAAATTGTCACTGTTATGTTTTGTCCCCCCTGCAATGGGCTGGCCCCTCATCCTGGGTTGTTCCCTGCCTCGTGCCCATTGCTTCCGGGATAGGCTCTGGACCCCCCGCAACCCAATAGGATAAGCGGTTTGGAAAATGGATGGATGGATGTTTTGTCCCAAACAGTTCCTTGTTTCTCGCTGGGTAATCACTGAGGCATTACCATGGATCAGACTGTTAGGAGCATTTAGTTCATGATTCCGTGGTGATTCTCCTCCTCCAGGTCAAGTTCCATCAATCTTAAAAGCCCAGATACCATGTCTGATCACTCAGCCCCAGGCTAGAAGCTACTTTTCTGAGTGCATACATGCTTCAAGGGAGACAGCAAGCTCAGGAAGAGACTTAAACTGCACCTTAGACTAAAGCCAAAATATTTCTCCAAGGGAGGAAGCCTTATGACTAACCAAATCGCTTGTGGTCATCTTGTAACAGTCAGTGACACGTGGGAAGATACGCTGTAAATATGAAAAGATAGCAAAAGCTGCTGTCCTCTTTATGATTTGAAAACATTATGCAGACCTGAAGTTATCTTTCAGTAAACCCAGACATCGCTTCATTCTTCAGTTTCATCGTCTTATCAAACTCCTTCCATCTTCTGCAGATATCCTTCTGCCTAAGGACATTCTTTGGAAGTACGACCACAATACGATCTGATTATCTCCTCACCCCTCCATTGCCAATATGCAAACTCAGACACATGTGGCTGTTTCGCTTTTGGCCAAGTCACTTGCTGAAGTGAGGCCTCTAAGCGCTACAGAAACACAAACCACAGGTTGGATCTTCACCACGGTGATGCTGACTTGTAACACCTAACAAAAGGGCAAAACTGTCTAACAGCTGCTTAAACGTCGCCTCCTAATTACCCTCCATGTGAATTGTCCCGTTTCACAAAATACACCGTAAGAGAAAACTGTCCTCTAGCACTAGTAACAGATAGCATCAGCCTTGTACAAGTACACCGCCTCTCTAAAAACAAAGATTAAACAATTAAGATTTAAGTCAAGATTGGTTTAATAGCCTTTACCTGTCATGCACTATCCAAATAAAATAAAATAAATGTAAATACATGTAAATACTTTGCTAAGAAACACTAAAATGATTTGCTCATCCGGGAATGCCGTTTCAGTTCGATTGCCAGCTCCATTTAATAAAAATACTTGCTCCACATGGTGAATACTAATTATTAATGAACAATGGTAATGCGCAGCCATAACATCTGCTAATGAGGTGGTTTGAAATATACATGCAGTTTACATTTATCATAAAACAACAAAATTCCTCAGTTTCAACATGTTGTTTTTGTTCCATTTTCAGTTAAATATGGGTTTATATCATTTGAAAATCATCGCATTCTGTTTTTATTTACATTTTACACAGCGTCCCAACTTTTCTGGAAACAGGGGTGTATTAGCTAATATTACTAGAGAGAATTACACCACGATATTCCATTGTGTTAATCCAGTTGCTGCTCTATATTAAATCCAGCCCTTGAGTGTATTAATAAACTTAATAAATTGCCCACTAAAGAGCACTTTAAGAAAAAAGATACATAAAGGAAAAAGAATTAATAATGAAGTACAAACTCAGAGAGAACACCTTTCTGCTATGTTCTGCTTATTGAGTGCAGGATCACACAGAGCCTATTTCAGGTAGCGTAGTGGCACGAGGCATGGGCCATGTTGGATGAGGGCACGAGGCATGGGCCATGTTGGATGAGGGCACGGGGCATGGGCCATGTTGGATGAGGGCACGGGGCATGGGCCATGTTGGATGAGGGCACGGGGCATGGGCCGTGTTGGATGAGAGCACGAGGCATGGGCCATGTTGGATGAGAGCACGAGGCATGGGCCATGTTGGATGAGGGCACGAGGCATGGGCCGTGCTGGATGAGGGCACGAGGCATGGGCCGTGCTGGATGAGGGCACGAGGCATGCGGCATTTTGGATGAGGGCACGAGGCATGCGGCATTTTGGATGAGGGCACGAGGCATGCGGCATTTTGGATGAGGGCACGAGGCATGCGGCATTTTGGATGAGGGCACGAGGCATGGGCCGTGTAGGATAAGGGCACGAGGCATGGGCCATTCTGGATGAGGGCATGAGGCATGGGCCGTGTAGGATAAGGGCACGAGGCATGGGCCATTCTGGATGAGGGCACGAGGCATGTGCCATTCTGGATGAGGGCACGAGGCATGGGCCGTGCTGAATGAGGCACCTTGCTTTACGGCATCATATACAGACGCTCCTTATGTTACGATGGGGTTACGTTCCAATAAACCTATCGTGAGGTGAAAATATCCTAAGGCGAAAATGCATTTTAATACAGTACACCTAACCTAACAAACATCACAGCCTAGCCTACAGTCTACCTTAAACATGCTTAGAACACTTAGAGTAGCCAACAGTTGGGCAAACTCATTAACACAAAGCCTAATGTATAATAAATTGTTGAATATCTCGTATCTGTTGAAGAAAACCGAACGAAAAACAGAATGGAATTGGAATCGTCGTGAAGTCAAAATATCATACAACACAGACCATCATAACCTGCGGAGTGCCAGTATAACGCTGCATGACAGCCCAGAAACAGAAGCTGGAAACCCGTAGAATATTGGTAACAAAATATAACTAATTTTTTTTTTGTCTCATGGAAGACAAAAGGCAGAGGATACAGATATATACTGAAATGGTTTCCAAGAAGCAATGGGAACAAGCCTGACAGACACCAGCATGTGCTGCTAGCGTGTTTTGTACTGTGCTTGAAAATCATCCAAATCTTTTGTTGATATCACACGTTCGTTACGGATTACAGAGGAGAGCTTTGTTTGATATGAAATCGGGTCTGTCACTTCTTGAGAATTATGCATTTCCCAATAATGCCATTAGTAACTGTCCTGATGCAAAGAGCACCAGACCATATTACATGGAAAATTCAAGGTCATTAACTCAGAAAAACCATTTAAAGTGCAAAAAAATAAATGTTATTACCCATGGACAGCTAAGAAATTTTCCCACAAATCTGTTTACCAAAAAGGACAAATGCACGATGATTTCTGATTATTTTTCTTACAACACCGGAAGCTTGCACCTTAATGAGGAACAGGTCCCTCTGATATATTGTGGCGTGGGAGCTCTTCACACTGCGAAGCTATTCATGCCATGAAATACAGGATAATCACATTCACGCTCGCAAATAATAGCAACAGTCAGACTTTTCCCTGGCAACAAGGAGCAGAAAACTGGCTAAGGAGAGCCTAAAGATCACAGGGTTCGGAGATCGGTAGTCATAACTTCATCCTGCGTGTTAATTCGCGGAGAGCAGAGCAGAATCCAAAGCCATGCGATCGTGACATTACACTTCATTTTACTGTTTCATTAGCACTGTTAAGGATCTGATTCGTATGACATTGCAGGTTTAGCTGTGCTGAATCGCTTAATTGCAATACAGCATGAAAGTCTTGCGTATAAAAACGCTCCCCGATATTGTGACAAGCGGGAATTAGCCGTATGTCAAAGCACAGATGAATACGACATTTGCAGGGCCAATTTCACATTATGATCGCGTGACTCTCAGAGTAGTGCTGTTTACTCAGGGTTTTTATAAAGAACATAGCTTGCCGCCTATGAGAGCAAGAATCAGAGGATTGCTATGTAGATGTTTATTTTCAAATGGAAAATAAACGTTTCATACCTATAAATCCTGTTTATACATAACTATCATCCCATACTCAATTTGAAACATACAGCCAAAGAAAAAAATAAATGAAATAAAACTCCAACGTGTATCACCTTCAGCAAATGATTAAGTGGATGATAGGAAATGTTTCGGTGAAAAGTTGACTTGACCGCATTAGGTTACCATGAAGTGAAATGCCTCTCAAGTTCCGATAAAAACACTCTTAATAAAAAATCTTGTTACATAAATATACTGATTCTTCCTTGGGTTCCGTCGTATTGTTTTTCCTCTTTGAACGCTAAAATCTCAGGTGACAGCGGCAAAGGTTTTGGCTGTGTTACTCGAACCGAGCCTCATGGACCATCACTGGAAGAGACCTCTGCCTCAGGCCGGGGATTTTGGTCCTTAGCAGACTGCCTGAGATGTCATTCTGTCCCCAGTGTCACCAATCTACTGACCTTTAGAGAAGGGGCAGAGCAGCAGGCTCCAATTTAACCTCTTAGAAGATAGCTCCAGTACACAGCTTGTGCACAGATGACAAATCCAAATATGTATTTAACTTCATTTATGTTCAACATACAAAGTGCCATTTTGGCACATCATAGCACTTGTTATGATAAATTCTGTTTTGAATGCACTAACAGGTCTTCTACTTGGGGAACACTAACGTGATTAATGGCGAAGGAGCCATTACAAATAAAGTGAATTTGATGTGAAGGTGATTACTTGTCATTGTTGACACACCAAAGCACACAGTGCACAACAACGAAATGTATCTTCTGCATTTAACCCATATGTGACATAGCAGGGGGGCAGCTAATTCAGCCCCCGGGGAGCAGTACCTTGCTCAGGGTGCCTCGGTGGTGTTGGTCAGGGATTTGAACCTATCAATCAGTCCACTTCCCTAACCATTAGGCCACCACTGCTCAAAATAGCTTTAAAATCAGCAAACATGCACCCCAATACATATTTGCAAGCACTGGTGTAGTACGTATAGGTTTTGCCCACATTTTGTACTTGCAATAGTTCAAGTAGCACTTGGCAACAACATACGGCAGTACGAGAACTCCTTTCACTATTTGCCTGGAGATAATTCAGTTAAAACGACACGCTTCCATCAATAAAATGAAAACGGTGTTTTCTGCTTATCGGAAGAACCTCTCTGCACTGTACTGTACACCGCTCCATCTGCAGTGCACAACGACCAGGAACCTGCCTGAATAAGATATCTAACACAGCACTACACCGCAAACAAACCCAGTGCTGATTGACTCTGCAGTCATGAACTGACACAGCGATGGCAGGCAGCTGACAATTTACCTTGGAAACAGTAGTCTCTCTCTCTTCTGCTCTGTGCTATTCTCCAGATATGTATTGCATCATGCAAGACTTCTGAATCAGATTTTTAATGCCGGGCATTCAGTGCAATACTGGCTCAAAACTCAAAAATATGCTTCTACTACTATATGCAGAGATTTAAATAAACATTAAGCAAAACAATATGTCTACAGACTGGCATCCCATCCAGCATGTATCCCAGCCTTGTTCCCAGTGCAGTCTAGATGATGGATGGATGGATGGATGGATGTATGGATGGATGGATGAATGGATGGAAAATATTTCTACATATTTTACTCCAGGGCTGATCAGATCATACTCATTCCAGTATAAAGACGGAAGTGTAAAATACACTTCTGGAAATATAAAACAATATGAGAAAAAAAAAGATAACAGAATTTTTAGCTAAGAATGAGCGGCATCCCTGGCTAAGAGAATCCAGCATCTCGCTAAGGAAAGGTACTGGCAGCCTGACAATGGTAATCCTTTCATTTTCCCTTGTAATCATTGGCTGTTGGGTCACGGAATAAGATACCCTGTCACACAGGCAGGCTGTTAGGGGGGGGGGGTCATATTGAACAGGCCTCACAGTGCCACTAAAGCCTTTCAATCCCCAAATCTCTGCCACATCGAGCTCCTCCACCTCCTTTTTCACATAAAAGCTTCGCAGAAACGAAAAAAGTACATATTCACCAGCGCGTTGCCAGCGATAAAACTTGACTTTACTCCACTGCTGTCAATTCGCATTCTTCTCCTCCTCAACTCAGGCCATACGTTAAGTTGTTTGTACCGAGCTGTTTACATAGATACGGTCGCACAAAAACACAGATATTTTTAAGTGTGAAAACACAGGGGTCTTCAGCTTGGAGGCCACGACCTCTTCAGTATAACTCAAAAACGACAACAGGTTTCTCCACTGGCACAAATTCTAAGAAAAGATTTCTGTTAGAGATGTTTCACAAGGAACCTCCTGCAAGTGTCTGCTAAATATCACTGTATAATTATTTTGTATTTTTAATTTAATTAATACTCTTTTTATTGAATAAAACGGAATATTGCACAGCAAAGGGAACAAGGGAAAACCCACTAACTGTTTCCTGAAGATTTTAGATATCTGAAATATAAAGGCTCATTCCAGTTTCCGCTATCAATACAGTTTCAAACAATCCCCTCCCCCCAAAAAAAATGTGTGTATGTGTGTGTGTGCGCATTAATAGTGTCCAGCAGATGATTATTAACAAAATTCTACTTTGTCTGGAGTTTTCAGTGTCTTGTGAACTGACAGCCTCCTGGTCTTTGAATTCTATAGATGGGAGTCTATGAAAGGTTCACAGCAAACGCTCTTACCTAATAACACAGGCACCCGGCCTTGAACACATTTCTACTTTCTCTCTACGAGTTCCTCCTTCCTTCCGGAAAACCAGCGTCCAGCGGTCGCTTCCTTTCATATGAAAGGACAGATCAAGTACGCGCATCTTGACACTTGAATATACGCATATACAGTCGCTCCTTAACGTCCATGAAGGTTATTGGCGGTGGATCCATGCGGATGTGGAAATTTGTAAATCATGCTTCGGCCTATTAAAAAAAAAACCCTAAATTATCGGAACTGAAAAGTGTGAAAGTTACTGGAAGGAATGACAGATTCCATGATTACAAGACCTTTAAAACATGAGGCTGGTTGCCGAGTCAGAGAGATGCCTGGGGTAGCTAAGCAAAGATGAGAAGATCCCGCAGTTTCTTTTGTTAACCAAAAACAACTTAATATTATAGATACAGTATGTAGCACTTGTACTAAAAAAAAGATTGTATAGCTAAAATTACATTAACATTGGATTTGAATATAGTATTACATACTAACATAATAAAGGAAATAGTACACACTGCAGAGGATGCCAGTCCACTGCAGGGCAGTCACATGACATGGTAATGCAGTGTTTTTATGAGGCCATGGCATTATCCACTGCAACGCTACGCAGCCCCCGCATCTTCATCTGATTACTGTTGTTTTGATGGCAGCATAATAAACCGTTGCTATTAACCTCAAGATTTTATAAACTGGACCCCAGCCCCTAATTCAAAGGCGCGGGACAGCACCCTGGCCCTCCAAGCGTGGTGCGCAGAGAGCACAGGCCAGGTAGGCTGTGTCGGATTTCACACAGAGGCGTGAGCTCTGTATGTTTAACGGTGGGTTTAAAGGAGCAGCTAATCGCTCGCTGTGCTGTGAATCCAGATGAGACGGTGGGCATTAAGAGGCAGAATTCAGTGGATAAGTCTATTTATTTGGTGCTTTTTTTGGTTCAACGGTCACATGACCAACACTTTTAAAAATAATAATAATATTAATAATAGATAGTGTGCTTGTATGCCTGAGAACTAAGATCTCTACATTACCATTATTATTATTATGTTGCTGTTGTGAATGAATGAATGAATGAATGAATGAATGAATGAACGGACTGATGGATGGATAAAAATCAGTCTGACAACCAGTTGTTTCTTTGTTTGTCCAGTGCAACATTCTCACAGGGCATAATTTTTTCCACAAGACAAAGAAAACTAGTCAGTGGGCAACACAGTATCAGAACTGTTACCCAAGGAGGACACAAGAGTGGCCATCAAACTGCATTAGCGGGCATGACTGAGAAAGTGAGCATGACAGACCCATTTGGGAGCCACCGGGACATTTGGCTTCCGGGTCAGCCATGATAAACAATGAAAAAATGTGTTAGCGGATCCAAGGTTAAACGTACTGCAGCAAAGTTACCAATTAATGCAGAGGACTGAAATACTGCTGGTCACTAAGCAGACACATAGGCTAATGGTAATTATAGATATTATTAATATCCTGGCCGCAGAGCAGTGACCCCACACTTCTCAGGGCCAAAACCGTCAAGCATGGCTGGAACTCGCATGTGTGATTCATGGGAGCTATGGTTGGGGATACTTCTACTCTGGAGGACAATAATTTAAATGGTGCTACCCACTCTGTCCACTGGGGGCAGTGTTCCTCAAAGTTACATACAGGCATCAATCATACGCCTCATCATCTACCTGCATCCCGACTTTGAGTGAAGGGCAGGAGTGGCCAAGGTATGTTCCATGCCAGGATTTGAGGACCCAGCTGGTCATCTCATCTCGCGTCTTGCTGGAAAACACCTGGCACATCTTGAACTGAGGACCCAATAATCTAAAAGCAGATAGGTCACTGCCACATGTGCTCATATGACATCGCCATTAAAGTAATAACTGCAGTTTTTTTTCCTGCACAATTCCACTTTTACTATAATAAATCACATTTTCCTCTGCCAGTTACTATAGACAGTATTTTTCATTACATTATCCAGTTACCGCATAGAAACATTCATCAAAAGGCAGCTTACAACTCTTCAGTCAGAAGTCTCTGGTCTTTAGCTGCTAAGCTAACGCGGTGAATCGGTTTTCTGTTCTGTGTCAGAAGGCTTTGTGAGCCTTTCTAAAAACCGTCGTTTCATTGAAGTGCACCTCAAAGTCAACACACTGTTTATATTACAAACATAAACTTGTCTTTCACCCATAATGCTTGCTAGCTAATATTTTAACTTAGGATGCTAAACAGGTCAGGTTGGAGAGCATGTTGACCCACCACATGACCAAACATCTTGGGATACCAGTTAGCAGACACACGGTCCAGTCCCACCCTCCGGAAATGGCTGCAGCCAGGTGTTACATGGGCATCCCCTTGGCCTGGTCCAGCCGCTCGGGTCCTCAGCAATGAGGATCCTGCGAGCCGGATCACCATCAGGGAAACGCACCACATGGCCATAGTGCCGTGACTGACGCTCCCTCATAATGCAGATTATGTGTCACATTTGGGATCCCTGAGCTACTGCTCACGCAACACAAATTCAAACCAGCGGTACTCAAGGAAAAGACGCAGCACCAAACGAGTCCAATCGTCATCTCAGGTTACTGGATAGTGTCCATGTCTCACGGCCATGCAGCAAGACAGGGAGCACCAGGACTCTAAAGATACCAGGAGCACCACACACCCCTTTCCAGCCACCTCATGACCCCCCCATGCTCTCCCAAGAGTCACCAGAGACATAAATGTCGCTGCCCAGGTAAGTGACTGTCTCGATGCGCTCGGCATTTTCTCCACAAACGGACGCACTGCTGATGGCCGCGCTCAAGAGATCATTAAAGGCCAAGACGCAAAACAGAAAAGGATTAAAATAGAGGGTGACAATTCAGATAAATCTCTAAAAATGGGCACTGTTCTTGGGGCCACTCACCAGTTTTGATTTTTATAGTTCACTTGACATGGTTTCTAGAAAGAAGGGGAAAATGATATGGATTTCGTCTCACAAAATAAATGAGACATACCACTATCAATTGTACCAAGTATTTTAGGAGCTACGTCAGCGGAATTCTTTCAGGGGTTGTGTGCGATTTTTTTTTTCCCCCATTCCAAGTGCTGCCGCTGTTAAATCACTGTTTTCAGTATACAGGACATAGAGCATTTATCAATATATTTAAATGCTTATGCTAATTATAAAACCTAATATAACATCTGACAAGGTCATATCTTAATTTATTTCATTAACAACTGTTCGCTTACTCAGCAGCCCCAGTGAAATGGTGAATAAATGGCACTGGAATGGGACCAAAACCGTCTCCCAAAATGAAATGCGTGATGAATAAAATCAATCAAATCAATAATTAATACAAAATAAACATTTTAGATGCAAATACACATTTAACTCTTCTGTTTGTTAACTTTTTTCTTAAAATTATAAACCATAAAAGCATTAATAATGTAAAGCTATAGACACATGGACCAAAATACAGGATCACACAGGGGTGTATATTTAATATTTAATTTGGCTTCGTTCATTTTCCTCAAAAATAAACCATTAAATTATTAAGTGGCCCACCCCCTCTATGCTATACATTTGGGTACTTAAGATTACAGCAACTGGTGAGTAATCCAGTATAAAAATATATGGGCCAAAAAAGGCTTACACTAGGAAGCACGTACCCCATGCATCCACTTCATATGTTATTTTCAAAATAAATGATAACCGCTCACACAGCACAAGTGCAGGAAAGTTGCTGCTTCTGTGAATTTCCTCTGTCATATACAATGAGCGAAGACAAGCGGACAATTTCCTTTTCATTTATAAGATAATTTGATGTTATATAAGTGCCATCGGTTCATCCAGATGTCGTGGATATGCTATATCTGCCCTGTAAAGCATGAATGCCTAATCAAACTTTGTAAATGCACATGGAAAACAGTAACTTCTTACGGTCTGTTCTATTGTATGCATCCTGATTGCCTTGCAAATCAAGTCAAGAATTAAATTAGCATGCAAAAACCACACTGCATAATAGGAGACTCTGGCGTCGGTTTGATCTAATGCCGTAAAAGGATGTTCTCATGAAATGCGTACGTATGATCTAAGTGGTGACAGGACCGACACAAACACACATTTTGGATTAAGATATTTAATACATCTGCATTTTCATCAAACATGCTGATTGGCTAGAGGTCATCAGTGCCTCCCCGTGCGGCCGTATTGAAGTTGTCACAGATGTGACCTCAGGCTTAATTCCTCCATGAAGTTATCACCGGGAAAGTGAATCAATCACCTACACAGACTGGAATCGCAGCCGGGGCTCTGAAGATAAGCGGACGAGACAACGCTGGTCTACGGGATTTTCATTTAAAAATGGAGGTCTGTGGAGAGAAGCACCTAAAGGCCGACATGTCATGTCTGGGAAGATCACGCAAAAGGGCTCTGTACACATGTATGGCCTGCAGTCAAATGACAGCGGAAGCACGTCTGCTAGCAAACAGTGGAAAAGAGGAGTTGCTGCTCAAGAAGAAACAGTATCTTACTAGGGGATTTAGTAAGGAATGGACGTTGATATATTGATGTACTTCAGCTAGAACTTTATACTCCATCCACTTGTAGGTTCTGCGTTTGCACCGTTTTCCTGTTCTCCTCAAGCGAGGAGTACGGGAATAACCGAGTACACATAATTTATACTGCTTGTTTCCAGTCCTTTTCTAGAGACAGAAGTCATTGCGAGGTAGGATAAGGCCTGTCAGCCAGAAGAAATGAGGTTCTCGACCCAGGAGGGGCCTGGAAATGGGACTCTTGAGATCCATCAGAACTGCTTCAGTACAATGGGGAGAAGCTTCGTACAGCTTCGGATGAGAGCATCAGCTAAGTAACAGTTAAAAAGATAAAAGCTTTACTTTATAACCATTCGTTGATTTGCTAATTAACCGTTGCACATGAATCAAGCGAGTGTTACCAATTCAGTGTGTTTTTATCAAATTGTCTTGTAAAATTTATTATTCAACGAATCCACAGGATGGGACTTGCTCGGACTTCGGGATGTTTAAAGATAATTGAATTGCTGGTGCATTTATTGTCTTGCAACTATGCCAAAGGCTTTAGTAACAAATCTATATAGCAACAATAAAGTTTTCACACGCTGGGCTAGGTGAGGCTGGTTTGACAATAAATAAAATGATCACCAGAATTCTTTCATGTTGAAAGAATCACGTCTCACGTTCCTTCATGTCTCTTCCTTTAAGAAAATCGACGTGTCTTTATGATGAGATTGAGACATATTGACCATAAATGTTGTTTATTCTTATCCTCCTTATGAAATATTTTACGATGCTTCTTCACTAAAACGAAACGGAAACACGCTGACTATCCTTGCTGAGCAATAAATTCCGACAGATTGCATTGATTTTAAAGTTAGAATTTTAATGTCATGAGGACTTTTCACTTGTTTTCCTCCATATTATGCGAACATATGCGCCGATGACGTCGCACGCCATTTGCTGATCAATTTGCGTGATTAACCTAGTTACGCTCCTTTGGTCTTTAATCATGTTTCAAGGCCAATAGCAGCCTGGACATTTTAATAATTTGACTGTTTTCCTCTGTCATTCATGACCATCTGCAATTGTACGTCGGTTTTTTGAAGGCAGTATTACCACCTCAGAGAGTAGCAACAAGATAATAAACATAGGTGTATTGTGTGTCGGAAGAAGTTCATAGCTTACATTAAGTGAGTAAAATGCATGTCTGATGATCCGTTTATTTCTCTCTTTTTGCTATACACTGCATTAGCATTCTTTGGCTATAACCCTCCACTAGCAAAGGTACACACTTTTTCAGTGAACTGAGTAATAAATAACTGCTATTATACACAAACCAATGCATGTAGATCCAGATGGAGTTCGGCTTCTGTCTTTTTTGGCTACATTTTAGATCATTATAATACTTTAAAACCTATGCCATTTACAAATAAGTATATATATATCTTTTTATTGCTCTGTAGATTTCCTGAATCACGTACATCGACTATGTCAAATTCACATTACTAGACATATGTAGGAACTGACAGCCGTCAATGTGTTTTAAAGGTCAGGTTATATAAAGAATGCACTTTGTGTTGGTTAAAGAAAGGAAATGTAGGATGTATTGAAGTCTTGGAGCAGCACCCAAGTGAAGAGTAATGCTGAACATGACAAAAGCATCAGAAAAAACTATTCTGCCCTGTTCAAATGCTTCCTTATGCAACCTTATGATCAATGTGGGTGTAACTTTGTTGGGAACATGCAAAAACATTTTGGCCAATTAGTCATTTTGACTTAATGCTAGCCTATGAACGCAGGAATTGTCATGACTCAAGCCAATAAATATTCACTACATGAATTAATTCCAGTTTAGTTTTAGGAAGAAATAACTTTGTGGTTTGACTTGTAGATGTGGTGTGCAGTGTCAGAATGGAGGTCACAAACATGTACAGACACACACACACACACACACACACACACACTGGAGAAAACATGGAGAAGCAAAGGGAGAAAGATACAGAAAAACAACTATCATCTTAACCTATCTGAAGATTATTATATAAGAATGGAGACTATCAAGTGCACTGTATTGCGATTCAGTCCAAGATTTAAGAGACAGTATTTCAACATGTACTGTCGAGTTGACCAATTGTCTAATCACACCAGGGCAACTGGGCTGAGAAAATCAACTTACTGCAAAGACACCTGACTTCACTTCGGATAAAGACATTGGTAAAGTCGCATATTTTCAATGCTATTAGGTGATCTACTTAAAAAGTTACAAAAAAAAATATATATATATATTTCCTCTTTCTGAGTAAGCCAATGCATTTGTCACGGAATATTCTGGCGGGTTATGGTCCCAGCTGTGTTCTTGCAGTACCTTTGGGTTTAAATCATCCCAGAGAAATATGTAGCTGTATAACCTAGTAGAATCACAGTTTAAAGCTGCCATCCCAGACCTTCAGCATTTCAGAACTATCTTGAAAAGAATCTTTTTTGTTTTCTTCTATATGTACATACCAGAAGACAACTAGTGAGATTCCAAAACTGGGATACGGCTTGGAATGTCACTGTTGTCCAAAACTCAAGGAAAAGACGACTGGCAGGTGTTTACTTCTGCAACAATACAGTAAAATATAAACACACAGTCTTCCAGGGTATTAAAGTGTTGCAGGCAAACACTGAAATGTGCCTTAATATTTGTATACAGTATTTTACTGGTCAAGTGCTGCCATCCTTTTCATGGTGATATGCTTAAAAATCAATTTAATTTAAATTGTTAACTATGTTTGACAAAAGCAGAAAAACTTCAGGATATTTAAAGGTATGATTGATCATTTTACAGTTCACCCTAACATGCTGTTAATAAATTATTAGCATACAATGGATTAGTTTTACTGAGTAAGAAGTATAGGAAATAGCCAACAAAAGTACAATCTTCATTATTAAATCAAGGCTTTGATAAACAGATAACTCTCTGAGGTTTGGTTGATGTTGCATGTTGACAGCCAACCTTCACAAGAAGATGGATCTATTAGCGACTTCATTAGGGGTTGCTAGGTGAAGCTGTCAATCAACTATTACAAAACAGGTGATCTACTCTGACAGGCCTGCGTCTTGCACCAAAGCAAGTGCAATAGGCATTTTGGATTCAGAATTTCATGAATCTAGCATAAAATACACCAATGAGCCAAAATAAAATGGCCACTCCCACGAGAGGCGAATAACGTCGATTATCTGGTAAAAACAAGGAGTGTCAAGGTCCGGAAAGCTAACATTCATTACTTGTAGTAGATATGTTGAATGCAGAAGAAATGGTCAGGGATAAAGATCTGAGTGACTCTGACAAGCAATTGCCAAAAACTAATGGCCAGATAATCTCCAAAACGACAAGGCCTGTGGGCTGCTCACATTCAGCTGTGCCGGGTACCTATTGAGAGTGGTCTGTTAATTTGTACTAGACATGATAGCCTTTGCTAATATGCAGCATTGTTGAGACCTGGCCACCGAACACCATCAGTGGTTCATGGTGTTTCCCTCCTCAGACACCCCTCACCATGGCTGACTATGAGCACAACGCAAGCTTTGCCGTGTCAGAGATGCGCTGACCCAGTCAGCCGACCAAAATGATTTGTGTATGTGGAGCGTCTATATAATAAAAATAAGTACGATAGATATAGCAAACAGGAAATGGGGATCCCTAGTAGATCTAATGGGTAATTGTACTGCTCCATAACTTTGGAAGAAAAGTAACACCGTGATAATTCTGCGAGGCAAGAAGATGCAAGCAAAGCCATTATGCATCTCCTGTTAACTCAGATGTGTTAATTCTCTAAAGTTGACGATAGTAAAGTTCCAATATGAACAGATGTTTTATTGCACTTGTTTTTATTAGGTAGCTGTGCACTCAAAATGTATTCAGGGATATGCAAAAATATTAAACAAACAGTACTTTGTTCAGTTTTGCTTTAATGATCATTACTTGTTAGTGTAATACATACGTTCAGCCAAATATAAAAGATTTAAAAAGATCTACCTGTCTTGCAATGTCTGACATTCATCTTTTCATATTGGCAGACAAGAAAATATCACTCCTGTACCTTTCATTGCTAATTGAAGTTTTCATTGTAGTTTTTACGGGTTTGACAAAGAACAGAAATGTTTCATCATGTATAAATCAGGTTTAAACAGCTTAATCACCTCTGCACTATGTCCATCTGTTGATCTAAATATTCAAGGAGGATTTCACTCATGAAAGGCTCACAAAGGTACCTCCCTGAAGGCTGAAAGAGCATGTCCACTTTACATTATTTATTTAGCAGGCACGTTTGTCCAAAGCTTCATTCAAGTGAGGCAAATGGCACATTACAAACATACAGTATACAGTAGCTGTCAAGAAGTCAACTAGGCATACATGTATCTAGGTTGACCTTCCATTGAATACATATGTAAGCAGTATTCAGTAAGAGCTACACAATGTCTTTTGAACAAAGCTAAAGAACCTAATAGCAGGTCTATGCACACTAGCAGAGGAAGTGTAACATTAAGGGTGTTCGGGGAACATGGAGAGGTGTAGGCTATTAAAGCTAACGCCACATTAGCCCCCACCACAAAATTGTTCTTTATAATTTGGACACTGTCTGCTGTTAATAATGGTTGGACTCCTGATGTAAATGACTTTGGTCAAAGCCTTGATTTTCTGAATTGGAACAGCCCTTTGGCAAGGGGTACTGCGACGGTGAAGTGCAGATTTCTTCAGCGACCTGGGGAGATGGGAGGAGGGGGGGCATACTGAGAGTGTTAAACTGTGCTAATTGTAGAGCAGCGCAGGGGGTTCAAGCTTCAGCGATTCGCCCGTATTCGGCGCCATGGCCTGAATCTGAATGGGCGGTGGCGAGCCTGGTGGGCTCGTGATAAACAGTGAGAGAGAGATCACTTTGCTACACGGCCGACCAAATTTTATTGGTAATCTCAAAAAAGGAAAAAAAAAAAAAAAAAAACTGTTGAATAACAATGGTTGACATTACTAAGGGACTCATGAAGAAACCTGCAGCAACATGGACAATACCCAAACAAGATCACGTCTCCCCTAAGAAGAGTCAGGGCTTGTTATCTGCATGCTGAGGAAAGATATCCGGATGGTAGAACATGAAGCCTCGCGCCCCTAAGCCAGGTCTCTCTAGCGCATCAAACGACAGCTTGACGTGGCGCATACGCAGGGCGCACCCGCCCCGTCAGCCGCGTTGCCTTTGAGCGGTAACAAACAGCCGTCTGTAGCAGACGTGGAATGAGCAACGACCTGCCACCGCCTCCCCGTGGCAGTGACAGATGAGCAGAGAGGCGTCAGACAGCCCTGACGCCGTTTAGCTGGCTAGCAGCGGCCTATATCCTTCCTGAAAGGTCAGGTAGCCTGAGAGACAGATGACACGTGGGGTTTCTATTACACTAAATTAGCTCACCAACCCATGCAGCTCGAGCGCAGTGGGGAAGAGTAATGAGCAAGCAGGCCGATAGTAAAAGAGCCCTAGCAATAGCATGTACTATTGAAAGTACGGTACTGTCGTATTTAGCCAAAAGCTGTACTGCAAATTTTAATGCAGAATTAAATAGGAATTTAAAAAAGTATATCGTAACAAACAGGACAGTGATGGCATCGGTCATAATACATAGTTCTGTTCACTTACAGATGACCCAAGCTTCTGACTCCTTATCCACACAAGGGGTGCGTGATAGACTGAAAAGAAGTCAACACCACTCTAGCAGCTGGAGTAATATTATCCGTCTGCATCTGAGTGGGACTATAGAACACATTAATGCATGGGGATTTAGTCAAGCTACAAATCATGCTAGTTTCACGTACCAAATTATCAGCTTTGACAAACACTAATAGATCTGAAATAAAAGACCAAGTCAGTTACTATTGCAAATATATCACTGATAAAAACATACATTCAAATATTTAACATAGAGTACATTGCCGCACCCACCATACAACAAACCATCTCAGGGATGAGAACCGGAGTGCAGCCATGTGGCGGGTGATACCTCAGCACCACACCAGTCCGAATGGACCAGTGTGAGGTTTTTTCCAGTGCCTGGAGTGCCAATCATGCCACCAAACCCAAAGCTTTTCCCTATAAGTCGGAGGACCTAGTTATAGCAGGATGTAGATTAACGTCAAACCCAGGATGAAGCAATTGCAGGTGAAGGACCTTACTCAAAGACCCAATAGAGTAGAATCACTCCAGGCATTCATGGGATTTGAACCCACAACCTCCCAGTTGCTGGCACAGATCCCAAGCCTCACAGCCATTGTAATCAGTGCATGCTTTCTCTCCATACTAATAAAACCGAAAAGGACTCGCTATGTGGGATATAGGTAGCAACATGACAATTGAACAAGTGAAGATGTGGCAGTACGTATCAGTAGGGCGGAATTATTACAGTCTGACATCAGAAAGACAGACAGGTGCACTAGCAACCTGTTAAGTGAGGAACAAGGCGCCATCATTACCGTAACCCAAGAAACCTTCCAAGAAGGTCGGGTAACGCGATTCTGTCGGATTTGCACAAATCTGTGAGAAGGAGGCCCAGAGAATGTGTGTGAGCTGGCCAACGCTCCTACATTCCAGGTTTTAATAAAGGATCTCTACATGTTCCATTATGAATTCTGACCACCCTCCTGCTTTTCCTGCCCCACTTTGAAGTCCCTAATTGTCTGATTCCCGTCTAGCCCCCATGCCGAACCGCCGGGAAATGAACATGCTCAGGACCCCTTCATCTTCTTATCTATAAACATAAAGAGCTAAAATGATTCTTTAATTGAGGTGAAATGCACAGCAAAGCCTTCGGATTTTCAATCAGACTCTTCCTAATTTGGACACATGCTCGGTGGCTCCCGAAAAAAGAAACACGGAATTCCTTGAAAATACCTGCTTTACATAAGCGGCTCATAGTTATGTAAAGGCACGTTTTAGATATGATGTAAATGATCGAGCGCAGTGGTTCATCTCATCTGTGAATCTAAGGAGCTAAAGATTATTCTGTAATTGAAATGATATGCCTGACAAAGGCTACAGAGTTTGAATCCTTTTCACTATATTTTAGAAATGTCTGGTGCCAAAAGGGGAAAACAACGCAGTTTTTTTAAAGTTATTCAGTTATTTAGTATACAGTTAAGACCATAGTGGATTTAACAGGATACAACTCATTTCGGATGCCTGGAAATTCATCATATGATATTTTTAGCTGACCATTACGCACTTTCTTTGTAATGGTGTCTTAATTTAGGCAAGACAATTGTGACCTTTATTTATTAAAGATCGCCTCAGTGGGCTCAGTGTTTGCCCTCTTCAAGTGTATTTTTGAATGTACTTAGTATATAAACTAGATGACTTTACATGACGTCATAAGTTAAAAGGCACATTTTGGTATAATTATCCATCCATTTTCCAAACCTCTTATCCTACTGGGTCGCGGGGGGTCCGGAGCCTATCCTGGAAGGAATGGGCACGAGGCAGGGAACAACCCAGGATGGGGGGCCAGCCCATCGCAGGGCACACTCACACACCATTCACTCACACATGCACACCTAGGGGCAATTTAGCAACTCCGATTAGCCTCAGCATGTTTTCGGACTGTGGGGGGAAACTGGAGTACCCAGAGGAAACCCCACAACGACATGGGGAGAACATGCAAACTCCACATACATGTGACCCAGGCGGAGACTCAAACCTGGGTCCCAGAGGTGTGAGGTAACAGTGCTAACCACTGCACCACCATGCCGCCCCTGGTATAATTATGTAGCATCCTATTCCAAAAATGTATGACTTCCAAAATCACAGGGATGATGGACAACAAGGTATTAAACTCCTGTATCACACATACAACCAAGACGTGGGGGTTGTTCTTACTTTTAGGCAGCTTTTCCCCAGTTCTTCAGCAGGGAGTCCCTGACTAAGAGGGATGGCTTTGGTGGCACATCACAAAGTGCAGTTATAATGCTCAAGCTGCGGTTAGCTTATGAACTCGCTGATCTAAATCTGTTTCTGACATTTCCTCTCGTTACCATGTTCCTAAACCATATTTTCAATCACTTCCTACGTACCATCTTTTAAGTTTTATAAACAAAAAAATGCATTAAATATTTCATGTATAATCCCCATTTTATGGGTGAGTTCCGGAAAAAGTCAAACTAATTGCGAAATATATTAAAAGCCTTCCGTTCGCTCTCATAAGAATATTTATGCTCCATAACTTTATAATGAAATGCTGATTTATGTAAGATACTTATTACTTCTCTAATACCTATTACTTATAAGATGACCAAAAATTATTAGAATTAGCTAGTCAACAGCTTTGTCTTAAGCCCCCTAATTACTTTGTGAATTTATTGCAGGTGTCAGATCCGTTTTGGCAGTATATTATTAACTCAAAACAGTCATTAAATCTTTTAATAAACTTTCCTGTTGAACCTCTCTTCAGTATAGGAAAAGTGCCTTTTCAGGTCTGCTTGCTGATCATTTTAAACACAACTGGGAAAAAAAACCATGAAGAATATGTTATAGATTCATAGTAGCGTGAATCAATAAACGAAGTGCATTTAGGCAGACATCAAGTCACTGAGATCATGTGAAACGATGATCGCTCGACGCCATGAAATACGTCCATTAAGCAAGCGATCCGGCCCGAGATTCGGCAGCCGGCCGGAGAACAGAGAGTGAGGGGTCTTTGGGGAGCTCGGTAAATATCACCACAAGAGGAGAGGGCTCATCCTCTGCACCTCAGATGTCAGAAACACTTAATTTGGCTTGACAGAAAACTGACAATTTATGACAAAATCGAATCGTGTGATACAATGAAGCTGGCTCCATTTTACTTGAAACGCACCCGGACTCCTGTCAGGGAAGACTGCGTCCAAATTTCGAGCCAGACCACGATGTGATATTTTACATTGTGAAAGGCACTGTCTAGCTTCAAGGTCTGAAAGAATTACAGCACATTATACAGAATCACATGTCCTGTCATCCAGCATGGTATCTAATTTAGCTTGAAATTACAAATGTAACTTAACAATCATGATTCTACTTTTAGAAGCTTTTTAGAATCTTATTTAATTTTTCATTAATCTTAATCTATCACAGGAAATACTGGGTACATGAAAGGGACACTGTGGACAGGATGCCAGGCTTTCACAAGACGCACACTGCGGGCAATTTAGAGATTACAGTACGACTAGCCACATGAATTTGGACTGTGGGATGAATTAAAATACTAAATCATTTTCATTGTATTTCCACAGACACAATGTGAATTACTTTATGTTCCATATAAAGATTATAACATGCTGGAAACATCGCAGTAAAAAAAATAAAATATGTTCAAATATTAATTGCGTTGTTGTTCGAATAAAATCATTGCTATTATTTATTGCATATAGCAGTATGTCTGGAATGGACAGTTTATCAGTGAGATTTTTGTAGTGACAAACCCTACAAATTTTGTTTTTGTCTGGGTACTTTAAAAAAAAATGTTTCAGGTCTTAAGCTCGAAATCTGAGTAAAAGAGAATGAGAAATGAAACTGGGAGTTGGAGACAGAGTTTGAAAAAGAATTGGAAATTGGGCTGGTGCAGAAATATTGTCATTGACCCCCAGTGTTATATCAGAGAGGGGGATTCTTTTTGTTTTTGGAATACGTTAACTTCCCAAGTCAGTGTCCAAACAGGTCAAGTAAGATGATCAGTGGTCATGTTTCCCACCAGGGCTGCACCTTCTTTAAAAGCTTTCCTGGGATTTGACTTGCTCAATAGAACAATTTCAAAAAAATGGTCAGTATTGCTTTACACGATTTTCCCTTTTACAATAACATTACAATATTTGCTGTTTATTGACTTAAGTATGACTAATTTACTACTTTAGAGGGAAGGCATTACCACCAACTGCATAACACTGGTGAGGTTGGGTGTATTAAATTGAATTAGTAATAATTTATTCATCCACGTTATGTTCCCTTCATGTTACAACTCACCTCCGACTCCCCAGGACCAATGGATTGTTCCTAGATTGATTTCGGTCATTTCTCTGCTCTGATGATTACGCAGACGGATCTATCTAATTCACAACTGACTTTCTTTTCCTGCACTGACAACTGCAGCTACTAATGGCAACAAGACCCCCCCCCCCCCAAAAAAAAAATAAAATAAATAATCAACCATCAGTAGCTGATTCATGGCAAACCGTTGAATATGGTTACAATACAAACTGCATTCATTTCAACAAACATTTAAAAACCTAACTAGTAACGTTAATAATGGAATTATCACTAACTAAAATGGCAGAGCTAGAAAACAGTCTCTGAAGGGCTGACTCGTATCCTCATTAATATTTATAACTGTATTCTCTTCAAATTTTCCCCAGTAACCCACACTGTGACGTATAGGACCTAATTATTTAGGGTTTTTTTTTTAACACTCTTCCATATACACATTTCTTTTTTCTCCATCCTCATCCTTTTCACTTGTATTCTGATTCGTATGTGATTCATGTTACTCTGCGAAAGGATATTTTGCATAAATAACTGTGTGTCAAACGATTTGCTACTAGGATGCTTCCACATAACCATTTTTCATCCATCCATTAACCATTTTTGCAATACAAGGCTGTGAGGGGGTGTGGAACCTATGGCAGGCAGCATAGGGCACAATCGTGGGTACACCCAGGACGGGATGCCATTCACACGGGTACAAACACATACTCAGAATTACACAAAATGGGCAATTTAAAGACATTAATTAGCCTAAGTACATGTTTTTGGACTGCAGCAGGACAAATTTGTAACATGGGGTAAGTATTCGCACACAGACAGCAGAAGGGTGTGGGATTAAAGCCCATAACCATCCATGTGTGAGGCAACAAGAGCTACCCACGGAGTCCGGGATAATATAGCTTCTCCATTTCCTTCCTCATTATAATGACTGTATCTTTTTATTATTCTATTAAATTCCCTGTATGACAATGATTATATAAATTATACACTAATTTTAAATTATACATTTCTTGCCATGACAAACCCAGCAGAGAGGAAACCATAAGACGAGATGCCTTCTGCTGTGGGCTCTCGCTTTTACGTTGGATTCCTAGAGAGAAACAAGATTGCCACAACACAAAGATGAGTCTTACTTGCTTAGACTCATTTTCTGGGATTTTCAGTCTGGAAAAGGCTCATACATGCCTCAGCTGGATTAGAGGAGCCTCACTTCATAGCTACTCCGAGTGACTCAGTGCGTCTTGAAATGAGATTGAATCGAATGGAGGTCTCAGTGGTTTCTCCTGACCTCCACTGATAATATATTCCGGGACAAAATTACAATTATTTCTCATGTGACTCACCGATACGTCCTTCTTCAACCTCCTTTTCTACAGTGTTTATTTCTCTAGTAGTAATTTTAGACAAAATAATTCCGAAAACAAAGGAGCTTGAGATATCCAGTGTTTCTCCAGAGAAATAAATTATACAGCTTTTGACACTGAAGTTTTTCCTCGGTAGTGGCAATCACTCATTGCTGTACCTTAGAAGAAAGCTTTGGGATGCTTAGAGCAGAAACTGCACTACAGGCTGTAATTTGGAATATTTTACTCTCACATGCTTAACAACACATGCTTGGCTGGTGCTTATTAACCTGCAGATATGAATTTCTGATATCAGATATTAAACCAGCACGCTCTACTTCATAGATCTTTAGAAAACCTTTTATGGAAAGTGAGTTACAATTTTAAGAAGCATTTTTTTTATTTATTTTTTTGTCCCGGTCACTCTGGGGCTATGAACTGAAAACTTACTGGTTGCTCATCTGTGAGATGCTACTCTAAGATATTTTTTTTGCTACTGGCATAAAGCTATATAAAATATGCTGTTTAGAATTATTAAACAACCTTTACTACTGCTGCTGCTAGGGATAGGCGACATGATTATGTTTTTTTGCCCGGGAGTATCACGATCATGTTTTTCATGTTAGGCTTTAAGACTCTTTTGCAAGTTAGTGAGCAGTAACTAAAACTAAATTAACTAATCCCCCTATTTTCGAAAATAAAGCCGTATAAGGTACAAAACCTGAAACAAAAAATAACAGCATATTCTTATGGGTATTTTACTTAGAAGTGGATGAACATGATTCCTATATTATCCATGTCGAATTCTTTAAAAGGACCAGCCCCTCCACGTTGTGCATGTCGCTGCGTCGCCTAATGGAGAAATTGGAATGTTTTGCATATCTGCGCATTGCGTTTTGGGATAAGGGAGAGAAAGGACGAAATCCAAAGCACTATCTACTGTTTGCTAAATTATTGGTGTGTCGAAATGGATCTGGCTGACAAAACATCTTTAGGTTCGTGTTTATGCCATAGAAGTGCAACTGACAGAATGCGCGCTGTAGCGCGATACTAATGCGTTTTAATCTAATGTCGTCAAATCGCACACCCCTAGTTGCTGCTACATCCTTAATGAGGTGAAGTAATATTAGAACTAATTCATGCAATGATGACTTGAACAGCAATATTTTGGATTACTCAAGTACATAGCATAAGTACACTCAAAAGTGGCCAGAACAACCACCTCAACATAGACAGCTGCTTCTGTAAACTTTCACGTACCCCGCTATGAACATCAGCATGCTCTCCAAAGTCTACTGATGACTGATGCTCTGTGATGCCATCGTAGATCTGCTGCAGGTCTTCTAGGTAGATTTCCACATCCCTTCCAAAATGCAGTTAGTAAAAAAAAAATCCTCTATAATGACTTTTCAGGCATGTTCACCGGACTCTTATTAATTAACGTAGTATATACAGAACCCTGCCAAAATCTTAGGCAGTCAAAGAAAGCGTTTACAGCTTTGTATCTAGGTAGTACGTGTGTATTTGCTCAGATCACAACACGCAATTTAACAGTAGAACATATGGAAATTAAGAGCAATATAAAAACTACTAAGAATTTCTTCTCTTCACCAGAAGTTACTGATTTGTAGTTGGATGGCTAGATGAACACCGCTTCAATTCCCAAACCTCTCCTCAGGGGCACCTCAGCCATTCCATGAGTTTGTCAAATTTCACCACCAGCTTATTTAATTAATGAACTAAGTAGGTTTTGGTTGGTATTGATTAGCCATATGGGATATGCTAATGGTTTTCATAGTGGTCGAGTTAACCACTATTGGATGGTTACTGGGGTGATTATAGGAGAGGTTTGAAGTGGTTCAGCTGATGCACTTTTACAGGCATAATATCATAGTTTTACACCAACAAGGAAATCATTGAAAACATTTTCTTTGACTGCCTAAGACTTTTGCTAAGACTGTATGGGCTACAGGGACTTCTGCTGGACACAAATTCCTTGGACATTAAGAAACATTTTATTAATTTATTTGGCAAACCAATGTAACAAAACTGGAAACAAAAAAAACAGTAAATAAAAATGCTAATGTTGTTTTTACCAGTGCAAGAATACCACCAGTGACACTGATTTGTGCCAAGAGTAATATTCAACCCAGAAAACACAAATTAAATCTCTGTAGGCCTTTCTAAAAGCCACAGTCCAAAGCAGTTTTCCAAGCTAACAGTAAAAGATTATGCAGTAAACATATTTAGTAAACCTATTATTTTATGGCAAAGCCATAGTTAAGGTTAAACATTAATGGCTTTGATTAAGCATGTTCAAATTTTCCATTAACCTGGGACAAATATTTTCATTATTTGGTGGCAATGAGCTCTGAACTAGTTGGTATGTAATGAAGTCACTTTCAGGATCCACTGACACAAAGACCCAGGAAATGCTTAGGGGCAGCTAGCAAGTGGAACTGGAAATTGACAGCGATATTCACACACTCATATGGCAACACAGGCAGGACTAATGCATTCGCGAGCTTCTGCTAAAGGCACTATCAAAGCATGCTTATCAGCAAGTAATTTACAGATAAATTCAAGGCGCCACACAAATCTAAAATGACATTTTTAAAATGTTTTGCCGGATTTAATGACTGAGTACATGTTTTCATTTAAAAGGTTTTTGGCAGACTGCCTAAATTTACTATTACAAATGACAAATTATAAAAATCATTAACTGAAAGTAGAAAAATACTCTACAGGAATACCTTCCATAACCCCCCCCCCCCCCAAAAAAAGCCCACTGCATTTGACACCTCAGTAAAGGGCTGTTTGTGTGAAACAGTAAACTTGAACCAGCATTCATTGTAACAGTACATATATGTTTCATTAACTGCACAATTGATATTAAGGTTCTACTACTTTTAATTGAACTGCCAATCAAATACAGATGCTTTGCAAAATAATGATTTTTTTTTTCTCCTCATGCAGCAACCATTTTCCTTGTCAGTTGGGCTCCTTAACAGAGTCCAGGACCTTCAGGAGATGGAGAAGCCCCAGTAGAAGGGGGCTGGATCACAGTGTGGAGTCTTACATTTTCAGAGGTATAAATCCAAAAACAAAGAACTACGCGGTACGCTCTGCCTGAAGTGACTGGCCGGTGGGTTGTCTGACCAGCACAGGGATGGCGACTGGAGAGACCGGGGATCAGGCATTTCAAAAGAACACAAAGGCACCATCAGACATAGTAAACAACAGAAGGGGCGGCCTGGGCGTGATCCTTCGCCAGGCGAGGAAGAGGCAAAGAATCAAAGCCAGCAAAGAGGCAAAGGGTCACAGAGACACAGCAATCCTAAAGACTAAGAACTGCAGAATATAATCAAGTCTGAGCACAGTTATTATGTTTCCCCAGACTTAAATAGCCAGCTTCGGTTTTTGCCAGACCTAGACAATCCATAGACTTTTGGGATTAGCCAGGGTCTGCAGCAACAAGGATACTATGATTATATCGCCCCCTATTGGTCTGGAGATTGCATGAAATAATCTCCACAAAGTTTTAATGACCTGGAACTGTTATGAAGTTTGGTTTGAGTTTACTGGTATATTATGAGTTAAATAAGAACCCCGAAAAGTTATCAAGTTACATGAGACCTGAAGTAAATTCCAATAAACATAGGGCACAAAACAGGAGACACCCTGGCTGGGATGGCCCTCCTTTGCAGATCACATAGACATTAAAGCAATCTGAGCAACTCATAGATGCTAGATCATCTTTGAATTAATGTCTACAGGCTACAGGAGGAAACTAGCATGCATGTAGCAACCATGACTGAGAACATGCAGACTATCGACACTGATTGGATGCAGGATTCAAAGCCTTAACCTCAGAGAGCAGAGACAACAATAATGTCATGCCAACACCCCAATTACCAATTACATGCTCAATAAAACAGTTAATACAGAACAACATTCAGATATCGCATTTTGTAATTACTGGTCGGTGAGGCTAGTTAAACACAGGGGCATGAGACTCGATATAGACACCGGTTAAGTCCAAGAAAGCTCCGTTTTTCCCTAGTTTGGCCTACAGTAGCATGCAATTGTACATATGGATTTTAATTAAAAAAACACACTTTTTAAAAATAATAATGTACATGGTTGTTTACAGCTTTAAACAACCACAGAAATGTTAGAATAGTAGTTAAATCAATATACTATCCATCTAACTGCCATATCCGCTTGTCCTATGCAGAGCCGTGGGGGGCTGACGCCAGAAATAAACTATACAAAAACAGATGGACTAAGCGAATATATCTACAAAGTGGTATGTTACAAAATAATCTGCTTGCTGCAATGCATGTGCTATTACCCACACTGACTGTGATAACTGATGGCTGCAAGGGAACCCAGTTATCATCTTCCAAATATGGTTATAATGACCCTGCGGCAGGCCTTAACACCACTCAAACAGAAAGAGGAGCACATAATCACCAGAACTCTCCCACAACAGCCTATTGCTAAGTATACCGTGACAAGGATTTAACATTTTTTATACTTCTACACAACACAAACTTCAAAGGGAAAGCACATCTTGTCTGGGTGCATCCTGAAATAACGCTAAGGGACAGGTCTGCGAAGGGAGCTGAACTCCAAAATAGGCAAAATTTTAATTACATTTGCGGCGGAAGAATTGCAAAAATAAAAACTCTGAATGACCTCTTCGGTTAAATCTGACATAAGAGAAACCAGAATCCGTGGGAGTGAATGACTCATGCACAGTTTGGCTCCAATTCTTCCATTTCGGTTTCTGGTTCCATTTCCTGTTTTGTAGTACGTCACTTCACAACACACTGCAGTGTGTGAAAAACCACCACGATGAACGGGGCTGACTGATCAATTCAAAAAAAAGCTTTATGAGGGCAGCAGGCTCAGCATTTGGGCTAATAACCTGATGTTATCAGCCACGGGACTTGAATCCCTTTTAAAACATTGCAGCGTGACTTTGACCTCATTTCAAAGTCAAAGTCAACTTTATTGTCATCTCTGCTATATACTGTACAGGTACATAGAGAGATGAGATGACGTGGCTCCAGTTTTTTTTCAGTGCATTTCCTTCTGGTACTCAGGAAGCAGAAACAACACAAGGAAAAAAATAATCAATAAGCATTTGTTTCTTGACTGGAACATGCTCTACTTTCATTTACAAGTACTTTCCAACAGGGGGCAGGGGTCCTGTCTTTCCTGAAAGGTCAGATCCTAAACATACCCCCATATTCTAGGAGAGAGCCAATATCAATCCCATTAAACAAGATATGGCTCCCTTTGTAAACGGAAGACTTGTTTCGTTGTCACTGTCCGATGGGTCGCCTCCATTTCAGGAATGAATTTTAACTTCACACTAGACAGTTACTCTCCGCTATAAACCGCACGTTAAGACTCTCCCAGCAGAATAATGCTCATTGATTTGATTTCTTTTAAACACGCGAGCAGTGATAATTATTAGAGCGTGAAGTTTGCGTATTTTCCCCAATGTTCAGTTTTATGCGAGTATACATAAATTCCTGAGCCCTTATAGCGCAGATTTTTATATGCCTTCAGTACGGTGGAGTCCATTTAAATTGGCTTATGCACTGTGATGACCATGTAATTACAAAGGAGTGGTGAAGAAAAAACAATTACCGTGAGAAAGGGATTATATTCTATTTATCACAGCAGCCCTCAGTCCTATTCCCTAGGACTCATTGTGCATGCTGATTTCTGTTCCCGCACTTAAGTCTTGATTGAGACTTTGAATGAGTTCTTACTGTGCTTTGACCTTTTATTGAAAATTGTATTAGCCCGAAACAGACGTGTAACAATTTTCTTAAAGGACCCCTGACACAACAGGTAATACCAGTATCACCTAGATCTGCAGTCTACTAGAACATCGTTAAACATTCATTCATTATGGGAATGGCTGGAACTAAGACCAGAATGAACTGGAAATTCCATGATGCAGGAGCTAAAAAGAAAAATAAAAGAATGGGGAAAAAAAATAGTTGCTTCATTTCAAAAACCCAACGAAGGAGCCACATTATAGTGAAGATTTTATTGCTTGAATTTTCATTCCTGAAGGGGCTTATAAATATTCAAATAAGAACATTTTTTAACATATTGTGCGCTGCCTGCCTATCATTATGCATTGTAATGTGTGAAAGTCAGTTTGTGATCGAAGATAAAGCAAATCATTAAAAAGAAAGGTAAGCATTCATACTAAAAATACCAAACATCACCTCTTCAAATGATCGAAATGGAGATTTCATGCAACACATCAGCGACTGATGTTAACGATATAAAAAAACCAAAAATAAACAAAAGTAAATTATTTCAGATCTGCATCACTAGGTTAGAGTGAACATATTTTAATGCTACTTTCATAGATATATTGCTCTCAGTCCAGAATATCACACTGCACCAATGACAGTTAATAACTGTTGCTTCCATACTATACAAACCTTAAAGTTGAAAGTATATTTTATCTGCCTTCGCTTTTCTATCCTCCATTTTAGCAACAACGGGTTGAATGTGATATAAAAAGATCTAAATTTGAACTTGGAAATTTTTAAGTGGTGCCTTTTAATCTGCATTTATTTTTATGCAAATGAGTGGGCTGGCCTGTCATTACCTCACCATTTAGTTATGCTCTTCACTGCCATGCTGAATACGACCTACACTATATAGACAAAAGTACTGTGACACTGTAGCCATTATATCTACAGGAATTTTTCTGACATCCCATTTGAAATACACAGGAACCAATATTGAGTGCTTGATTTTAGACACCTGTGGCGATGGATCTGAATAAAGCACCTGAATTCAGTGATTAAGATGTGTGTCCCAATACTTTTGTTCATATACTGTATATTAACAAAACACAGACAGACATTATATAACTTTAAATAGTAACTAATAGTAAAGTTAGCTTACAAAAAGAGAGGTCAATTTAAAGGTATTACAAAGTCATTCTATATCTTGCTAAAACTGAGCTAAGCAATAAAGAAACCATCAAATGACCTTTAGAAGAAAAAAAACATTATTTATATAAAATATTTATTATACAGTCTAATTTTGTGCAAGTCTAACATATGTTCCCAGCAGCCCTTGCCTGTGAAACAGGCCCAGGTGGTTTAATTAACGGAAGCTAAAAACTCTCCAGCTGGGAGTCACCAGAACCGACGGCCGTCCAGCATCTCACCCCATACGATATTAACCGCAATGACCGTAATAGCAACACCAGGGCAAAGTAAAAAGCCAAACTCACAGGGCGTTTCTCAATATGCTCACTTGACTGTTCTTGTGTTCTCACACAGCCATTCATTTGTTTTATATCTGTTTTTTTTTCCACTATGTGCTCCCTGATTCTTACTGAGTGTTGCAAGGTGTCCCTGAGTGTCCTGAAAGGTGCCTATAAAGAAAATGCATTATTAGTAGTAGCAGTATTACTAGATATCAAGAACACCTCAGTTGCATTCTCGCCAAACGAGACCAATCCCATCATTCAACGCACCCCAAGTTCGTTCCTGGGAGGCAATTTAGCAAGATCGCTCTTGCCAAGGACATAAGTACATTCTTGGTATTGATATAGACCCATAGACCATGCCAATACATTTTCATGTATACATTAAAATAACCCATGTGAACAATAGATGAAGAATGAATTTTGGATAAGAGCATTCTTCCAGTTCATCCAAGGCCGGGCTGCACCCTGGATGGGATGTGGCTCGCTGCATGTGAATGGAAATGGATAATCCATCCATAGTCCTTTCCTATGAGAAAGAGATAGCAAAACGCGATGCACCACAGACGACTATAATTTACAGAGTAATTTATATTGAGAGTGCAAAGTAAAACTCTTTCTTAAGGGAAAACAATGGTATATCTTGCTACTGTTTTGGGAAATAAAATGCAGATTTAGGAAGCACTCGGCGCCAGTTATGTCCTGCAATCAGAGGCAGGAATCTGTGAAAATGGAGTCAGACCATAACAGACTTCAGACTCATGACTCTCCTGCCATTCATAGCTGTAAGAAGTGGCCTGTACGGTACGTACAGCGCAAAGTGACCCTGCCCCTCCCTCCATCAGTGACCCATCAACCCAAAGCATGAACACAATTCCGGGGAAGCGAACACATATTGATGGCAATACCAGCAAACGACCGTCGGCCAGCTTAGTCAGGGCGAGGGTGTGAAACGGGAGGCCGGCATGGCCATTCATGAAAAGGGGGCCAGGAGGATTATGGGTATTCAATTTTTCAGTGGTGTTTACTATAAATTGTTGGTTTCTCTCTTTATCATAATCCTGCCCAGAGCGTGATGCTGGTTCTCTCTGGACTAATTACTTTCTTTATTCATTTTTGTTCTACTGATTTTTTTTTGCACCAGCCTCTTTGCTCCCCCAAATCTTCGGGTCGCAAGCATTGACATCTGAGAGGGGGCATTTTTTACAGGGATTTGGGGGGGTATCTATTTATTATTCCTCTACTCTCTGTAAAATACATGACCCATCAGCACGCAGACCTGTAGAGAACGTCATCATTTAAAATTTCAGTGGGCTGATTATACTGTATGCGTCTGTGTTTACAGCTCAGACATCTTACAATAATGTTAAAGAGAATAATGGATTCAGCAAAGCTGCGGATATTTTTCCTCAATCCTCTGGTGACGAGAGAACGTACCAATAACGAAGGAAGTGACAATAAACAACGAACAACAAAGCCCAGCTGAGCAAACCCAAGCAGATGAAATATTAAATGTGAGGGATACAATATACAGACCCACACACATTACCCAATGCAAATATAAAACATATACAGGTCTATGCATGCTTTAACATATACACAAACACATGAAACAGTATAGCATGTTCCCAGGAACACTCATTGGTAACATAAGGAAGAAAAATCTGTTGTATATTTTAATGTCTTGTCATCAACTGTCAACAAAAGTTAGACGATTCAACAGAACTTTCAGGAATAGCAGATGGGTTTTCTCTTTTCTTTTTTGATGTTTATAAAATGATGCTGTCGTAAGAAGTACTTTAAAAAAGTTTTTTGACGCCTCACGATACATTTAAATGAAATTTTGAAAGTCAAGCTAGTTTTGCAGATGTATTACAAAACTAGCGCTTACCTATTTGCAGATCTCATTTGTGTCTGTACCCGTAAGTGTCTTGGGAAGAACACGAGACGACACGTATGAATGGGGAATGGCGGGATCTTTTAATTCGGGAGCCTGGACTTCAAGTAATACCTTCAAAAGTGTAATTGCAATTCGTTAGAAACTTCACGTGCTACAGCTGGTGCGCAAACATTCTACTGCCAATGACCGTAAACCTCTGTCTTAAAGTGCATGTGCATGTAACCTTTGATGCTTTATTTTAAGAGTCAAGTCTTACAATGTGAACGTAACATTAAGAGTAGCATCATAAACTTTTTTTGCATTGTGTCAAAGGAGTTTACATAATTCAATCTCATGCAGCTGGATGGAGACCAAAAAAAAAAAAAAAAAACACACAGTCGATAATCCAATCCGGACTGAGCGTTTTCCCCAAAATGCTTCAAGCCCTTTCAGTAAATGGCAATATCAGTTAAACCTCGACACCAGGCAAAACAGACACGGTCTGGTTTTAAACCAAAATGCGTGGAAGTTGCCGCTGCACCGATAGCAGAGATGAGGGCTCAGAAGTCACAGAGGGCTGACGCTGCTGTGCACTTTGGGTCTATTCCCAGCGGTTACCGCATTGATTTCCATGGGGCATGACTGACCACCCATTGCGGCATTTGAAGCTTGATTTCTCCTATCACTCCTTTCCTGGGAACATCCACCACAGGAGTCCGAACCACACCGTGAATAGTAAAAGGGAAAAAAAATGGTTTAGGGACATGTGTGGAATTTCCTGACCATTGTGTGATTATATCAAACACTAACGCAGGCATTTTAACATTCACAGGACAAAATCTTGACCAAAGTGTAACAAACCTATGTGGGGTTTTATTCTTAGTGATTTCCAATTGCAGCAGCTGTACGTTAATCCAGAAGCATGTGTCCTTTACACACAAACGCAAACACAAAAGTGCATTAATTTTCACGCCCATTAATCTCAGGCTCGTAACTCGCTATAATGCACAGGCATTAATCGCATATCTTTGCAATCTTGCTCAATCCGGTCATACAAGTTGCAGCATCGTGCACTGAAGTATTCCAGAGTAATCCTGTGTGCAATGAGGCATATATTCAAAATATTTTTCACAAAAATGCACCCCTAAAAATCCATAAAACATATTATTCACATTAGACGGAAAACAAACACAAATTCCCTTCCGCAATGATCCACGTACTACCCTTCTGGGGAAGAAATATTTATTTTATAACTTGTTTATTATAAGCCGATAAAGATACAGAAAACGTAAAAAAAATTGGCCGGTACAACAAAATGCACCATTATATTTATTAGGAAGGCAGTTACTTGATATTTTTGTAATGTTTATTTACAAACGTTTGTATATGTGTGTTTGATGTTGAGCTCCACCAAAACAGTTGCAACAGAACGCGCCCATCGTGTAAGTGGAACACCTGCTACATGGAAACACAATGATGTGCTACAGTGTTGGTTTGTTGACTGAGGTGAATACAGACTAAACGTTTCATTCTCAAATTTCACTTTGCCAATCATGGCGCATATAGGCAGAAAAACAATAGCAATAAACATTCAGCATTAAACTTCAAAACTGTCTGTTACTGTATGTCTGTGTTTATCCAGTATATCATAAACTAAGCAATTCAATTTCTTTCAGATGTTATAAAGTTATACAAATATATGTATACCACGCATTGCTGTCTATCAGATAATTTCAACAAGTTACCGAATGGATGCAAAATCAAAGATATACATTTCCGTCTGGCACTAACCATGTATTCCTTCACAATACTAAGCCATAGAAAGGTCCCCAATGAAAGACCTGCATTCTCACATCAGAGAGACTCTTAACATTTATAAGAATATATTTGTAGTGCCTGCAAATTTTTATATTAGATGAGACTAAAAATTAAGAAATTTGAACAGGCGCAAGAAGTTTTCCCTCAGAAGAAGGAAAATATCAAGGCACACATTTACACGTCAAATTATGCAGTGGGGGGCACTGTTGCCTCACACCTCTGGGACCCAGGTTCAAGTCTCCGCCTGAGTTACATGTGTGTGGAGTTTGCATGTTCTCCCCATGTGGTCGTGGGGTTTCCTCCGGATACTCCGGTTTCCCTCCACAGTCCAAAAACATGCTGAGGCTAACTGGAGTTGCTAAATTGCCCATAGGAGTGCATGCGTGAGTGAATGGTGTGTGAGTGTGCCCTGCGATGGGCTGCCCCCCCCATCCTGGGTTCTTCCCTGCCTCGTGCCCATTGCTTCCGGGATAGGCTCTGGACCCCCCGCGACCCAGTAAGATAAGAGGTTTGGAAAATGGATTGATGGATGGATGGATTATGACATATCTAAGTAGCCCAGAATGTCCTTAAAGCAGAAACATACAGCATATGTAGCCTAAAATCAAAATGCTCACAAACGGATAGGGGTTCAATTTGTTAAGTAAAAAAAAACACATTTTGAAGCAGTTTGATGCAAGTTGACTTTGCTGCAATGCGACCATTTGCACTAATCAGCAACAACATTAAAGCTACCTGCCTAATATCGTGAAGGTCTCCCACATGGCGCCAAAACGGCTCTGATCCTTTGAGGGATGGACTCCACAAGACCTCTGAAGGTCTCCTGTGGTATCTGGCACCAAGACCTTAACAGCAGATCTTTTAAGTCCTGTAAGTTGCAAGGTGGGGCCTCCATGGATCAGGCTTGTTTGTCCAGCACATCCCACAGACGCTTGATGGGATTGAGATCTGGGCAATTTGGAAGCCAAGCCAACACCTTGAACTAATTTTCATGTTCCTCACATCATTGCCGAACACTTTTCTCAGTCTGGGTGCATTATCCTGCCGAAAGAGGCCACTGGCATTGGGGGATACTGCTGCCATGAAGGGGTGCACCTGGTCTGCAAGAATATTAAGGCAGGTGGCCAATGTCCAAGAAGCATCAATGTGAATCCTAGGAACTAAGGTTTCCCAAAGTGTCACACTTCCTCTGCCGGTTTGTCTTCCTCCCATAGTGTATTTTCATGCCATCTCTGCTCCAGGTAAACAACACACACGCACACAACCAGCTCATCAGGCCACCTTCCATCATTGCTCCATGGTCCAGTTCTGATGCTCACATGACCATTGTAGGTGCTCTTGGCTGTGGACAGGGGACAGCATGGGCACTCTGACTGGTCTGCAGCTACGTAGCCCCATATGCAGCAAGCTGTGATACACTGTGTGTTCAGACACCTTTCTGTCACAGCCAGCTTTAAGGTTTTCAGCAATTTGTGCTACAGTAGCTCTCCTGTGGGACCGGACCAGACAGGCTAGCCATTGTTCCCCATGCGCATCAGTGAGCCTTGGGTGCCCATGACCCCATCGCCAGTTGACTGGTTGCCCTTCCTTGGACCACTTTTGGTAGGTATTGACCACTGCATACCAGGAACACCCCACAAGACCTGACATTTTGGAGATGCGCTGACCAAGTCATCTGCCACGATTTGACCCTTGTCAGTGTCACTCAGATGCTTACGCTTGCCCATTTTATTTGCTTCCCTGACTGCTCCCTTGCCTAATAAATAATGGCACCCTTGGCAGGTGCCATTGTAATGAGATAATCAATGGTATTTACTTCTCCTGTCAGTACTTTTAATGTTATGGCTGATCAGTGTACAGTTACAATTACACTCAGAGGGTGCAACTCAACAAAATGTATAAATTCTGGAAAGGATTCAGGGCCTTTTATACCCACTGTAAATATGTACTTTAGAAAGAGCAAAATAGGTCATGTAATGTTTATTTTTAACAGTTTTTTTTTCTTTCCTGTAGACCCCAAAAGTATACCCTCTTTCAAAGGTATGTATCCGCGATAGAACATCGGTGATTTTTGGCCTGCGGTTATGCAATGTTTAAAATGAGAAACTCAAAAATTAGCATGGCAAAACAGCACAGTCTCAAGCTCATTATAGCAAAAAAAAAAACAATTGGCTTGCAAATAAAATTCAGAGGGAATTGCAGGTGACAGGAGAGAGGAGGTTATTCTGACAGTGTCGAGTTAAAAGCCTTATTGCTGACAGGAGTTCACCGGCACATTGAGTGGTTTAAATATCACCAGCAGAAGAAAGTCTCTGTGGTAACAGTATATTTATGCTCCTTATTACAGAGTGTGATTCAAACAGATATTTCTTTATATATACTAAGTATACTCAGAGAAACCCCCTATATTTTGTGAGGGATGAGTCTTTTAACCCCAAGGTTAGAGAGATTTCAAACATCTACCTCGCCAAACAAATGGAAGGAAACGGTGTTATTTATCGATCACTTTCCATTTCTAAGGCAATAGATGTCAACGATGCATTATTGCGGGCCTACCGCGCCGGAATGTTCCCTCCGGCCAGGAAATGGGAAAGCACCCCACTTATATTTTTCAAAACTTCACCTCCATGCATTAACGTTTCCCATAAATTCAGGTGCTGTTTGGGACCATAGATATTGTTATCCCTTTGTAGAAGTTCTACTGTTTGCACAGATGACATAAAACAAAGCTTCCCAGGCCCACTAAGTTTGACTTAACTTAAAGATCAAGGGTTTTAAAATATTCCGAAAGCCTCCAGGATGAAAACAAGAAGACACAGCAGTGTCAGAGGGAATGTGCTGGTGAGAGATGTAAAGCAAATATATATTTGAATACATTTTCTAGACCATGTAATTCAGTACTTTTGATCAGAGTGCTACCCTGAGCAGACTTGACAACAAAATGGCATTTTTAACGGATGCGCTGAGAGTTTCAAAAAATAATAAATAAATAAAAAAAGAGCAAATAAAGTGTGATTAACTTTCAGTACAGCCGGGTACATCAGGAAATAGTGTATTAAAATTTTAACCGAATCTCGGAAGGCTGATTTTTGGAGAGTAAGGGAGGTAAGTGAGTCTTTTTAATGCCACTGTGATAAGAGAAAGGAAGGATGGTGTAAAGATGATGATGGGATGAGGACGTTTCTGGGGACTGATTACCCACGAATCCGGCAGCTTCTCTAGGCCTCTGAGCCCGGCCTTTACGCGGCAGATCGCCGAGACGCCACGCCCTGGTTGATGACACACTTGCGGGCGAGGAGGGGAGGGCCGCACAAGCATGGCCGTTAGCTACTTGATGTGGGAAGGCATGTCAGCGGGCGGATCTCGCAGTGACGCTCGGGGGAAATTCACCTGTCCGTCACTCAGAGAGAAACACCGTGAGCCTGACTGTCTTACAGTCGGTTAGGTGATCACATGCCTGACATGACTCATACCTTTTGAAACTGGGGTGAATCATGATTCAGATATACATGGGCGTTTACTGGCACACATATGATGCATCCCGTTACTGGTCGAAGGCTCGCGTGATGCCGGGGCTCCATTATCTTTATTAAGTCACATCTTTTATTAATCAGCGCTTAGGGCTTAGATTCCTCTTCACTGAGTCAGGCATCCAGTCTTTGCGGTCATTACTCTGCTGCATGCCTGCAACATGCAAGCAGCAAGTAGTTTTTTTTTTTTTAGAACTTTGACAGGATCATTGTTTAAATGAAGCTTAAATGGTGGCCGGGGGGGGGGGGGGGGGTCTCATTTGTAGGCATTTTATCAGGATTCAATATGCAAGAAAACAGAACGCAGAGGGGTATGTGAATGCCACCCCCCACTCTGCGTGTATGTGTGTGTGTGTGTGCGTGAGCGTGTGGAGTCTGCATGTTATCCGTGGGTTAAAAATCACACAGTTCAGTGAAACTGTCTCTCTAAATTGCCCACAGCGTTTGAGTGCGCGTGAGTGTGCTTGACCTGCTATAGACTGACATCCCACTCAGGATGTGCACTGCTTCCCAGCAAAGGCTCCAGGTCTGCCAGTGACCCTCATTAAGCAGCTATGAGGATGGGTGAACAGATCGATGGATCGATGGAAGCATACTTTGCATCTCAGTTTTGCTGTCAGAAATTCAGAACACTTCCCACAAATGAGCTAGATGTTTACATGAAAATCTGATGTTACTTGATCTCTTTTCAAGCACTGTTTAGCGTTAAGAAAGGTCGTAACATCTTTATCCTATTCACGCCCTTGCATTTTTTAATGTGCAAATATTTATATACAGTTTTGTGTTTTTCCACAGAACAGCTCAGTTTCAGGGTGGATTATGTTGAAATTCTCCCTGGCAACTGAGAACAGCGAGAGTCTGAATCTCTGGGTCTCTCTCAGGTCTTTTGTGATTGGTGGCATAGCATCACACGCGTGTCCCGATTCCCTTTCAGTAAAGATTATGTGTGCTGAAGAGGCAATGATCTGGAGACACCCTAATATTACTGCAGGTAACACCTATGTCACAATCATCAGCGCTCGGCTTCTATTGTAAGACCTTCAGTGAAATTCAATTATGGCACCAGAACACTTCCACCAATAAAATTAAACTCTCTCCTAGACAACTGTCATTATTAGCGCCGAACGAACACATTAAAGAAGCGCTAAAGGATTAGTTTAATAGTTTAAGCCTGCAAGACTTAGGTGTTGGAAAAAGTTCGTCACTGTCTGTAACTAACATCAGTAGTGTGGGACAAAACAACAAATTAATTTCATTAACAGGAGGGTGAATTTTCCATGTGTGGGGAATTCTACAAAATCTGTGGGGCACATAAACTGCGCATCTAAAGACATATACATACTGAACATGTAGATGCACACAAGTACAGCAGATGTTAAGAACAAAGTAGTTTCATACTGATGGCTCACTGATCACTGCTACAATGTAGCTCTCAGTGTCATAGAAGACTCATCTCATTCCGGAAACAACCTGTTCAAACCCCAGCCATGTGGGAAACAGTACAGGTCTGTTCATACCTGCATAAGCAGACTGTAAAACAGCTTTCTCCCCATAGGTGTAAGAGCTTTGGGGTGTGGGTCAGTGTGCACTGACTAGCGACACTTCAGCATGTCGCCAACCATATTGAATCAGTTTTGCACTAATTAAAAAATTACATATGTTACTTGTGTATGTTACATAATTTGTATTTACGCTACATTTCCATTTATATATCTTATATGCTCCATGTGTGTATGTTTACATCTACACTGAGTGTATATGCTTGTATGTGTATTGGTTATATGTTGTTTGCACCTTTGCGTATGTTTTTACTCGAATGGAGTGCTGCTAGATCCTACTCCTTTACACGGCTGTAACACACACTCCGCAAGGAGCGTGGGACTGGATCGCTCCCAGCACTGTTTGGAAAGTCGGAACAGTGAAGGCTTGGACTGTCCTTGATAAAAGGTTTCCGTTAAATGGGAATAATTTATTAGTTTTGCTAGAGTAAATACAGTACAGCGAGAAAATCAGGAAAGGCCCATTGCAGTGTCCAAAATAAATAAACAAGAATAAACACTCAGTAACACTTTACTTAAAGCAGTCATCATGATGCATTATAGATACCTTCATAATGCATTATAATGGTCAGTAAAAGAATTAATAAAGCATTACAGCATTTTCTATTGGGAGATCAATATAAGGCATTATAGTGTAGATGATAATACTTCATAAGGTCCAATGAAGGTCTTATCTATAATGCACTATAGATACCTTCATAATGAATTATAATGGTTCATATAAGCCATTATAATGCATCATAAAGGCATCTATAGTGCATTACAGATGAGACCTTCATAGAGCATTCATATAATACATATAATTCATATAAGAGCATACACATAATAAAAACATGGCTATATGTTATACCTTTTTATAAATATAGGAGTGTCTATAATACCTAATAATATATATATATATATATATATATATATATATATATATATATATATATATATATATATACACACACGCACACACCGAACTTGAGGGGCCCTACCAAGGATGTATAAAACATCAGAAGAGCATTCTGGGTGTTTGCATGAGGGGCACGCCAGCACAGTCTGAGTGCAATGACCTGGAGAGGCCAGCGGGTCACGGGATATACAACAAGCACAGCCCCAGGCACCGTGAGTAACCTGCACTCACACACAGCGGAGCCAAGCATAGGAACCAAGCAGTATAGATGGGGGCAAATCGAGCACATTTGTCATACTCATACCTCCATCCATCATCTTTCATCCATCCACCCATCCATCCATCCCCTTATCGTGGACAGGATTACAGGAAAACCCAGGCTGCACAGGACTGGTTTACACCCTCAATGGGATGTGGCTATGGATTCGTAATATTTCAAAATATTATTCATAATTATCCATCCATCCATTTTCCATCCCCATGAGTCCTATGAAGGGTCGCAGGGGTCCGGAGCCTATTCCGGAAGCAGCGGGTGCAAGCAATGGGCAAACTCAGGATGGGGCATGTTGATTATTACATATATAAAATATACTGTGATATTTCTAAAAGCTAGACAAAATGAGTGGTGATGTAATGGAGATGACAGCTGAAAATAAACATAACACACGCGCTCCTTATTTTCGGCAAGAACTAAAGCCACCAGGGCGGATAACCGAGAGATTTTATTTATTTTTTTTAACAACGTAAAAACCAGTATTGATTACATTTTTTTGTGTCACCGTCTGATCCCCCGTAATCCCTCCTTCACGTAATCCCTCGCAGCAGTGCTACTGAGTATAGCACCGTCTTCTCTTAGCCTAAAAGCACTCATTGAAAGAAAAAAAATAAAAAATAAGCAGAAAGCATCTTTATGAATAAGTCAGGAGCTGCACTCTCCGGGGTAACAGCAAGGCCTCATTTTGAGAGGCGGTGCTGTGTTTACATCCGCGCGGGCTGGAGCGTCATGTCCGATTCTCACTTCATGCCCGTGAGCCGAGCTGTTCCTGGGACCCTCCGTCGGGGGGGGGGGGCCAATGAAGGCAATTTTCACACTCGTATGAGGCTGCTTCCGTGCTTTCGGCTGTGATGGAAACGACCCGTTCTTTTCTGTTTTAACCTCTAAAACGTTCAGAGGTAAAATCCTGCAGTGTCTCTCAGAGGCTGACATTTTATTCAGCGCGCCCAAACTGAAGTCATAAAACAGTCCATAGACATTTAAATTTAGTGAAAGAAGGTTTAATGGATCGAATAGGTGACAATTCCCCTAATACTGACTAACATGCGTAATGCTGCAACCGGAAGCACTGGACAGAACTTTCAAAGTACTCCGTTTTAAACCGGGAAACTACACCCACAGGACTGGGAGAATGTGAATTCAGAGACTTTTTTTTTTATTACCACTGGGGTTGTAAGAGTTCTGTATAAGCAATTTGATCGCAAGATACTTTGAGATGGTAGTCCTCAGAAGGGACCCTTTAGATGAGAAATCTCCAAGCAAAAGTCGCCGGCTTCAAAAACCTTCACTCCCTGCGACGGGTCTCGCCGGCACGAATAGCGGAAGTGTATCCATGGAAACTGCAAACTCCTCAGATTATCGGCTTGGTAACGCCACATTTGGAGCCGCTCTTTAAGCATCTCGTGGGCAGAAGCTAGAACGACCTTTCGAAAGACAATGGTCACAGGCACAAGGTTTCCATTTAATCTATAATGTTTGCTACAGGCTTAGATATCCAGGATTATAGTATATTTTTATCACTCAGTTAATCCTGGACAAAACCTTAAGAAATGTATCAGGTACTGGAACTTTCCGAGTCCAGGATATTGCCAAAGGCCTGTATGTACGTACATACGCACGCACACACGCAAACATGAACGCACGCGCACGTGCACACCCACACACTTGTATTTATGTCTTTGTGGGGACCTACCCCCTACCCAGCCCTAACCTTACCCAAAAGTAATCTTTTGGCATTTTTAGTTATTCGACTGCAGTCAGATTTTTATAAAATTGAATTTCGCCTCACAAACTATATAACAGGCTCCTATCACATTGTGGGAACACATATACTGTTATATTCTCCTGCATCGTGGGCAGATTAGCCAGCAGTGTTCGTCTATAGGACGTTTATTTACATGTGTATGTCCCTTTAAGTCAACCTGCCGATGAACCGTAGAGCTACTTGTAATCAGACGACGAAATGAACTGAAGGAGATGTAGTAAACACAGCAGGACTTCAGCTGCATCTGAAGGGCATAACCACGCTATATAGAAATATGACCAGATGTAAACAACGATATCTAATGCTGGATGTGTAACTTAAGTGTAAAGTGATAAAATATCGATTTCATATTGTTAGAGTAAATAACGTAAAACGTCTCTCTCTTCCTTTCTCTGGAGTGGCATATGTTTGCAGGGTAAATATTAAAGGTTTTCAGTCTATTATTATACAGCATCAACCCACAGATACGTAGGAAGAACTGGCGCTTACTGAGAAACAGAAATAGCTCATTAGTAGCGAAGGAGGTCAAGGCTGCCAGGAGCTGTTAATTGAGCTAGCCGGTGCGTGCGGGAGGTGACAAAGCCCTCTGCAAAAGGGCGAGCTAGCAGCGCTTTGCCAGGTCCCTGGATGTGATGGAGCTATTCTGGGAGCAGCGGACTGGCCTAGGGGGAAGCCGCATGAGCAGACCAGGAGGCCGATCCGGCACGGTGAGGTCACAGGGTCATGCCGCGGCAGGTAAGTCATTTCATCTGATGGACAGATCGATGCTCGTCCATGAGCATCACGGCGGCCAGCTCAGCCCCCTGGAGCCAGATACTCCAGGGACGGCTTTGATTGGAGGTCATTTCACGTACACTTCATCGCTTTGTAATTGCCGGCTGACAGATCTGGTGACAATTTTTTCCTTAATTGGGCTGGAATTTTATTATTGTTTTATTTTATTTTTTTTATCTCGTTATTTGACCTTTGTCTTTGTTTTGCTAAGCACTGTTGATATGCATGCATGTCTGTAAACCGTAACCTAATGATCCATTCTGGGTTTCTGCCAATTATTCCAGTCACTTGTTCACAATTAATGCTGCAAAAATATTAGCTTATATTGAGTCACATACAGCACTGCGCAAAAGCCTTATGGTGTAAAAGATTAAATGATCTTCATGTTGGTGTAAAACTATGGTTTTGTATCTGTCCCCAGTATTTCCAGTAACCCATCTAACATTCCCATGTTTTTTGACCCCCACAACTACCCCACCATGTTTGGCTAATCATACATCATTCAGTTAACTAATTAAGTTAATTGATTAATTGAGCTGATGGTGAAATTTAACTAATACGAGAAAATGGTTGGGGTGCCCCTGAGGAGAGGTGTGGGAATCAGCAAAATATCAAAAACACTCTGGAGAACAGAAAACATTCGTGTTAGATTTTTATCGTGTTGGCGGTAATTTGTGCATGTTGCAATGTTAAACATAGATTTAGTACACAGATAAATAGCTAACATTTCTTTTGTCTGACTAAAGACTTTTACACAGTACTGTATATGCAAAAGAATGCATATTATAATAAAAATATCGGTCTGCTTTCAACAATCTTACACCTCAGCCAGTGTCGCCAGCACTTTCTGTGAACTGCAACTGTGGGCACATTGTCACGTGGTGTCTCTGTTCCGACTGACAGGCATCGCATTAGAGATGTCACCTGACCGGCTCCGGCTCCGGCTCCAGCCCCCGCCCCCGCCTGTGCCCCTGCATCCTGCCCTCTTCCTCTCAGCAATCAGGAGGTACCAGGGGGCAGCCTGCTGCAAGCTACTAGAACTCAGTATCTGCTATGGAAAACTGCACCTAAACTTAGAAGGCTTCACATTCACAGGAAAATAAGCGGCAACTCCAACCTATTTACTAATGACATTCTATGATAGCTCATGGTCCAACATCTGCAAGGACCTGCATTACCAGTCAAAAGTTTTTGCATAGACTAAGATATTCTTCATTTGCATATTACAGAATCTCCTCTGCTTAAAAACTTTCAACTTATGAACTTTCAGACATACAAACGAAGAGGACTAAGTCCAAATTGTGTTCGTTGGGCTTCCGTTTCCTGTCCGCAACATCAATTTTTTTTATGAGCGCCAAATCCACGTAGTACGACTTCTGTCCGCTACTCCCGCCGTGCAGCAGCGTAGCGTGCGTACTCCCAGCAGCGTAGCGTGCGTACTCCCAGCAGCGTAGCGTGCGTACTCCCATCATCCTAGTTCTTAGTACTTGCGTATACCCTTAAAATGATGTTGAATAACGACTTACGAACACGTCAGGTTACGAACGGCCTTTCGGAACATAACTCGTTTGTAAGTAGAGGAGCGTCTGTACTTAATATCTACTAAAAATACACTCAATATTCTTTGCTAACAAATAAATCTACAGCATGTTTCCCATCTGAGTACCTTTATTAGCAAGAAAGTGTCATATCTTTGATTAATCAAAGTAACCTCCTCTAGCAGTTGTAACGGCAGAGAAAATTCGAGACATTCTTTATACAATGGACAATACTGCTCCGTTTCATGGGATGAAACAGTTAACTAGTGCATCTAAAGTTAAAGGACAGTCTAGAACGTGACTTTGCCATGTTTAGTGGGATTTTTAGTGGGAAAAACTCCCACTAAACAAAGCACACGCAATTGTGCAAGACAATGCGAGTAATATGAAAAAAAGGCAAGTGATGGTTTGGGGAGTCGCTAGCTTAAGCTGTTCTGTAAATTGGCTACAGCTAGTGATACACAGGAGGCTGCCATCATAGCGAAGTGTAAGTAACGATGTTGCCAGTGGCAAAAAAAATTGTGGGGCATTTTAAGCATTCGCCACTTACATATACTTGCTTGGAAGATATTCAAACTGAACTGAAAATGCCTCAAAAATGCAAGCAAGATGTACAAACAAGGTGGAACAGTCGGCTATGCATGTTTCTAGTAGTATAAATAAATATTATGCATATGTTTTATATTAAAATATTAAAGTAAAAACAGCTCTTGTATCAGAATCTGTATCGGTATCAGCAGCATACATCAGATTCAGATTGTAAGTGAAAAAATGTGGGATCAGCTCAACTCCAGTTTTAGGTACCCTGGGCTTTCCCCATGAAAAACGGCACATTCGCCACATGGTACGTTATTAATGAAAATATATCATCTGAATTCCAATACACTCAGTCCAGACAATTTGGCATAAATCTGCTGTCCTTTAATTCTTACGGCAGTGAAATTTCAAGGACGCCACTGATCTCAGAGCTGAACTTTTATAAGGCAGGCAAAAATGAATCACCAGCGAGCTTCTGATACTGATGTAAATTTCAGGATTAAAGATTAAGCAACAGTTGATTTATATGTGGCAGGACAACAGCCAGTGAGGATCGCAGAGCCCCAACCCATTTTCATTCAATATTAAAAAACATTTTTTTTAATTATGCTTTTAAAAACTATAGTACAGAATCCATAATAAAATGCAGCCCATATGGATTACACAGTAATCACAATAATAATTATCTTAAAATAACAACATAATCAAGACCTTGCCAATTTATTTACCGATACAATGTATATTAAGACTTAAATATACAGTTTTTATTAAAGAAGAATTTAGCTTTCATTAATCATCATTCTAAAAAATAATATATGAAATAAACTATATTTATATTGTGGTGTGCCCATATACTGAATTCAGGTGTTTCACTCCATTGCCACAGGTGTGTAAAATCAAGCACTTAGCCATGCAGTCAGGTTTACAAACATTTGTGAAAGAATGGGTCATTCTGAAAGAGCTCAGTGAATTCAAACATGGTTCTGTCAAAGGATGCTACCTTTGCAATAAATCTTTTCATGAAATTTCATCCTTGCTGGATATTCCACGGTCAACTGTAAGCAGTATCACTGCAAAGTGGAAGTGTTTAGGAGCAACAGAAATCCAGCCAGAAGTGGCAAAACGTGCAAAATAACAGAGCAGAGATGCCAAGTACTGAGGCACGTAAAAGTCACCAACGCTCTGATGACTCAGCAAGTGCAGAGGTGCAAACTTCCCCTGACACTGAATCCAGCGCAAAAACAATGCAACAGGAGCCTCATGCTACGGGCTTCCATGGCCGAGCAGCAGCATGCAGGTCTCACATCACCAGGCACAATGGCCAAGTGTTGGATGCCACCACTGGACTCTGGGGCAGTGGAAACGTGTTCTGTGGAGTAACGAATCAAGCTTCTGTCAGGCTGTCTGATGGACAAGAGAGAGAATGTTACCTGCCTGACTTTATTATACGAACTGTAAAGTTTGGTGGTGGAGGGATAATGGTATTGGGTTGTTTTTCAGGGACTGGACAAGGCCCCTTAGTTCCAGTGAAGGGAACCCTTAATGCTTCAGCATACCAAAACATTTTAGACAATTCTATGCTTCCAACTTTGTGCCTATGATTTAGAATGCGATGTCACAAAAGCTCCTGTAAATGTAATGGCCAAATGCCCCAATACTTTTGTCCATATAGTGTATGTATTTTTATAACATTTTCCAGCAGTCATGTTTACTAAAAGGCACACATACGTGAGGTATTTTGTGAGCACCACATGGGTTGGGGTATTTACTCGTAAGTGCAAAGTAAACAAACACAGGTGTGCCTCATTCGGCTGAGAACTGCCACACATCTGCTCACATTTATCTTTGAGGTTATTGCAGCAAAGCAATCGGTAGTCAGACATGAACTGAGCAAAGTGTGCTACAGCTTTATGACCAACCTATCTATGGAACTTTAACTCAGCCTTCTTATATTTTGATTGTAATGCATAAAACAAATAGGAATACTGCCATTGCTAAAATCTAACCCTTTGCTTTCATTCTCACATAAAGTTAATCACAAAGTTTTCTATGGTCTAAGAAGCAACATCCAACTGAGTGGAAAAGTGATCAGCAACTGAGTGACGAACGCCTGTCAGATTAGGCAGCCAGTTATGATCTTCAGTAATAAAAAAAAAAAAGTCTCTTACATTCCCAGACTATAGTTCTGAAACAAAACAACTTATCGCTACAAGAGCTTTATCTGATTTTTAAAGTACAGGTTACAAAAGAATTAAATGTTTGTTTTTTTTTTTCCCTGCAGGTACTCAAATCTAATCTTGATAAGTGGCAGCTGTTTTAAGCAAGTGTTGGAAAGTCACGAGGAGAGAAAATTCAGCAACAACAACAACAACAAAAAAAAACGATATAAAAAGCAGGATAAAATAACTGGGGTACGAAAATAATCTGAAATCCATTTCAGTGGCCATCCAGCTCATCAAAACCAAAAAACCCCCGGGGGGGGGGGGGGGGGGGGGTAAGGGACAGATAAAAAAAAAAACTAGAAAACATAAATCATCGAAATATAATTTGTGAAGGACATGGACCAAAAAAGCGGCACCCAAAAGAAATGAATGAAATGTGGCTGGTGCACGTGCAATGCTGGGAACCCCAAGCTAAACACAGAAAGTTAGGTCATGTGGCACAATGCACAGGGGAAAAGGAGCGAAAAAAGGGCGGGAGGCGAGTGAAGAGGGCAATAACTGAAGAGGCGGCAACCTGTAACAGAAGCTAGGTGGTGGATGAGCCAAACTACTGCAGGAATTACAGCTAAACAAGTAAATAAACACTCTGGACTAATTCCCCATATAGGGGTGTGTTCTAGGCAGGTGTTCCCTAACCCGGTACTCGGGTACCCCAAGATTGTCCACGTTTTTGCTCCCTCCCTACCAAGAGCTGAGAGGGAGCAAAAATGTGGACTGTCTGGCAGGGAGATGGTGGAGATAAAATGTGGATTGTCTGGGGGGGGGGGGGTCCCTGAGGACTGGGTTGGGAAACACTGTTAATGTAAACTTTCAACAGATGGTCAGCATGACTCTGGCTATTATGCACTTTAACTGCTTAATAATAATCATATTAATCATTAATATTTACTATGATGGCTGGATCGCATGGTAACCGAATGCACAAGCTGGCATATTTCAAACTTTATGAGGAGGTGAGTGCGAAACAGCAGGCATGTTGGAGAGCAGAAGCATTTCTAAAACGTTAATTATCAACCCTTAAGTGCACATACACAGTCCAAGTATTAATATCTTTATGGGGACTTCTGATTCACTTGTACAGGCATAACTCTAATCCCTTTCTCAGGGTTCGCTAAATTTTGCAATCCCTGGTAGCCCTTCCGGCAAGCATTCTTCAGATTTTGGTTTCCAAAAGAACATTATATATCAGCATACGATCTAGATAGATAGATAGATAGATAGATAGATGGATAGATGGATAGATGGATAGATAGATAGATAGATAGATAGATAGATAGATAGATAGATAGATAGATAGATAGATAGATAGATAAAAACAAAATTCAAAGTCGAGGGCCATCTTATTTCAAGTTTGGCAAACCACCCACTATGTGTGACAGAGGCAACATTAACTGGAACCAGCAGCAAACTTGGGACACAGCAATCTGTCAGCTCCACAGACATCAATAGAGGAAACGAAGAGAAACCATCCCTCAGAAAGTCCCTGCAGCCGCACATCCAGGGATAAAAAAAAAAAAAAAAAAAAAAAAAAAAAAAAAAAAAATCGATCAACAATTTGCCTTTCAAACGCATTCACTTGTGTGTGATCAAACAGGATTTGTTGTAATAGCAACAACATGCAGACAGCACTGTAACGTTACGATTACAGTACAGGGCAACGGAATTACTTAGCATTACCATTACATGACGAAAATAATGACGATACGCAATATGTATTAATAATAAATGAAAAATAAGCATGACATCCATACTTGTACTTACCCACGAATACATCGAAATCTTGTTCACACTTTCTCTTCCGCAGTTTTAGTGTCGAGCCAGATTATAAAGAGATAACTTCCAGACTTTTAGACACTTTCTGTTACTCGCGGCATTTATAAAACCAGATAATTATCGATCTGCTTATAACTTACAACCATTCTGCTTTCGCTGTGAATGGGTGCCTTACAGAAATAATCCGCTGTGTTTCACATCCTTTGCTTTTAATCAGCAAAAGCAGTGTACTAACTGTGACTGGTGTAATAAATAAAGCCGTACACGATTTACCTTGCTTGTTTTATGGTGCCTGGAGTACGGAACTCCTTTACCGTGACCGACAATGCACCAAGATGGCGGCGTGGGGCGGTTGTGCAATAAATAAAGCCGCCTATAAATGAAGGCTTTAAGCCTACACGTGCTGGCGGACAAACCAATATTATGATCAACAACTTGGTGGTTAAAAAATTTCCTCCAAATAGCAAGTCAAAGGAGCAGACAAGGCAAATTAAGGCCTAAGGTGATCTTACTTAGTGAATCATTTCTGATGGTATTTCGGCAGCCAAACGGGAAAACTTGATTGTCCTGGAAAGTCGGGCTAGTGATTTTAGGAGCCCTGCATCTGACAACCTTAAGCATAAATAACCAACACTTTGTAAATTTTTAGTTTGTAAAAAAAAAAAAAAAGATTTTTCTAAAATTGAGTGTCTCCTTGTGGGAATCATAAAAAAAATGTCTTCCGAAGGTCAAAATAACAGGTTATAATCACATTGTGGGAGCTGCAATTTTCTTGACACTTTTTTGGACTTCAGGTGAAGTCATTAGAACCCTAGAACTTCTCACAACATAGGAAATAAATACAACCTCCAGACACAACGCAGGATTCAAACCCTGAGCCACAGACATTTTACACGACTATGTTACTCACTGGACCATCATGTAGCGCCACTGAGACTTGGGTTTCTGCAAGATGGAGTAGTGAGAGTATGGAAAGGTGGACGTGTCAAAATGTGATGTGTGCAAGAGAGCAGGCGCGTCAAAAGGTTATTTCTATTGGCCAAAAATGCTGTCGATAAATGTTATTTTAGAGAGAGACCAGACATTCACCAGACATATAGCTCAGGAAATGACTATGATTAAAAGATATCTATAATTAAATGCCTGTTCTATATTTGTTCATACAGCGTAAGAAATTCCTGTGCTTGTTCGCACTTACCGCCATACTTCCAGAAAGTATGTGTGTGGTTCCACCCACCTCACCACATTCTATTCCTGTTGACACGCCCAAGTACTCCAGCCTGCAGAGACCTATTTTTGGCCCCATTAGCTGAAAATGATAAGCATGTTACGCACACAGGGAATGATACCTGGCTGCGGTCTTATCCAAGTGCAGGACAGTGGCAGGGAATGCTCGCATCACTTTTCAGCAGTTGGCTCCTCTCAAACACTGTTTAAGGAAACATTAAAACAATCAGAAAAGAAACACTGAGCTCATTGTCCAGCTCTGATTTAGGATGTAAAGCTGGTACACAAACAGGTTAAGGCGCCACACTCAGATGTCAGCAGGTGTGATGAACAGACAGCTAGACCCTGAGGCGTGGATGCAGACATACGTCAGCAATCTGAAAGGGAGACTCTTTGAAGACTCCTCCCTGACTTGTTCTCAGCATTGCGGTCTGTTGGAATCAGAAATACCATCAGCGGTGAAACTACAATCTATAGGTACATGGATGACATGTATGTTGGCAAGAGGATGTCCACCGTCTTTTAGTGATTTGAACTGGAAAGTCTTCAAAATTTAGAATGCAAGTACAATTGTACTCGCACATTTTCCTCCAGCCGCATGATATCTGTTTCAGAGATGCTTATGTTATAACCTTGTCTGAAGTTTCAGAAGGGAACCTACCAAAATGGAAATTAGAGAAATAGTAGATTTCTACACAAAAGTGTCTGTGAGGATCACTGGTTTGTTTCTTTTTCCTTCTGAGGCTCCATACAGACCTTCACATTCAAGTATGGCTGTATGTAGCTGTCAAAAAAGACTAGCCGACATCAAATTTGGTTAATAATATCAAATAACATTTTTCAAAAACCCTTCATAAACAAACATTTTTAGTATACTTAGTTTTGCTCCAGCATGTCTGGATTTTCTTTGATTTCAACTTCAATGTTTTTCATGTACAATGCATTGCACACCTAATAATGTCATTTTAATACCAGTCATATAAACTAATTTTTTGTACAAACTAGTCAGCAGGGTTAACAGGCAGCTTGCAGTTATGTAAATTTACGGGTATGCTGCTGCAGGTCCACCGACGCCGACCTTTGTATGCAGAACTGTGGTCCGCTTTCCGGTACTGTCACTCAGTACTGCGAGGTGGACCACAGAGAAGAAGGTTGCTGAAGGACAGCGTCTTTGCAGCCAAAATGACGACTGTGGAGAGGCAAACCTGGGAAGAATTCCTTAAAAATCGTTGATGGAAACAGGAAGTCATCTGATTATGAGGTTCGCGTCAAGGATATATGATATGTCGCTTTCAAGATCTTGGATGTAGAATGAGTGTCAGGATGCATTTCCTAGACTCGCAACTTGATTACTTTCCTGAAAATTTGGGTGAGTATAGTGAGGGGCAACGTGAGAGATATTAGTGAAATGGAGCGAAGATACCAAGGACTTTGGAACATAAAAATGATGGCTGATTATTGCTGGAGTACTTACAGACAAAATCCTGATGCTTCGTACAAAAGAGAATCATACCAGAAATAGTTTCGCAGTGCTAACTGACCAGCAGAGACAATGATAAACTGTTTGTTTAATGTAACATTTCCTATAATTTATGTTAAACTTTAATTGTAAATGGTGACAAAACCAGACGTGTGTCGACAAATCGGAAGCCATTTTCTGAAGCTACATGAAAAACTGTAGAACATGCGCTTGTTTTTGTTAAATCACCTAACGAAAATTCTTTACCTGTTGGCCGGCGTAAACGAAAAATAAGTAAACAAATAAATACCAAATGTAAATACAGCCTAGTGCAGTAGCATAAGTACTTAAACGTTTGTTAGGAACAATGTCCTTGTTTTACATTTTAACTAACTGAAGAATCACCTCAATTGTCCAAAAACATAAAGGGCCTACAATTAGCTAATTACTGAAGGCTAACGAAACAAACTTGCAATCAGCAAGATAAATAACACTGACATCCCTGAAACATTTACATAACATGAAAATGATTTTGTTTATGTCTGTTGAAAAGATTTATACTGTATGAATGTTGCCAATTTACTTCCAATGCATCTAATATTTTAAAGAATCAAATATTCTAGATTATAGTATTACATTATTTTGTACCATTCGCTCTAAATTGATTGCTACTACTTATGTAACCAGAAATTAAAAGCATTTGACCATAGTCTTGTCTCAGTGGTTTTAAGACAAGAACGATAATCGTAAATGAAACAATCAATTTCTGTCTCCAGTAACTATCCAGTGTAGCATTTTGGAAAAACAGAGTCATAGTGTAAAATTAATTGAGAAATATTTAGTGTTTAATTATGTCTCAGTCTGTTGACATAGGGCATTATTTAAACCATGGAGACGACAGGAAGATAAATAGTGTGTAGATTTTTCAAACTATGACCGCAATAACCTCCTGTTGATACTTCACAAACTAGTGGCACATGGTGTAATTCTTCAACAAAAGCATACTATGAATGTTTATTAGGATATTAGCAGCTGACGCAAATCCATTTTGCTAATAATAATGTAATGTATCATATAAAGTATACAGATTTAATCTATCGCAACTAATTCTTTAATTTGGTTATCTTGCATTTCATTTATTAAAAGGCTTCAGAGAAAACCAAAATTAAAATTTAATAAGATTTTGACTATAAAAATTAAAAAATGATAGAGTAGTTTAATTCCTTGAGTGATAAAGATCACACCTATCTACTGCAGTTTAAGTCGAATGTTTTCATCGAGTCATTTAGCCCGGGTAGGTTTTTCATGGTTCAGTGGAAACAGGTACAATCGGTTATCCCCACACTCCAATGGACTGATCATGGCTGTAATCTGAGATGCATTTTCAGAGGTCTGCAACTTGAGGTACAGCTTCAGGATGTCTAGCCAAACACTTAGGATGAAAACTGGATTTAGCAAATTAATTCTTGGTAGGGAAAATGAAATTAGTTTTGGGAGATGTGTGGTAAGGTAGGATCTCGATTAAAGCCATCAGGCTCATTAGACAAATGTCTGACGTTATTAATAACACCCTAAATGTACCTTGTTATGGCAAAATAACATGAATATGATACAAACACATTCGGGAGTTCAAACTAGCAGAATTATGATGAAAAGTGGAGCTCAACCAAATGCTGAACAGATATTCTTTTAAAAGATAAATTATTCTCATGTCACTCACAAACATCCAGTGCAAACATGGTGCAGAGACCGTCTCGGTGCTCTTCCATTCCTGTTTTCCTGGCCTCAGGAATTCCAAATTTTACGTCAATGCAGACGCAAATCTTACCTCTCTGAAGGACAGGAGAGAGGGTCCGTGTACAATGACATGAAAAGCTATATTGGAGTATAAAATTCAGAATAGAAATCAAAAGATACTGTCTCCTCCACCTACATTCAACAAACTATAAAAAAGCAGATGAAAGGTGCACCGACGTCTGGAGCGATGGAAACGTGGCACTCGAAGAGGGAATCTCTAATTTGAAGCAGCAGATAAGAGCAGATGCATGATGACAACGAACAATAAACAACAGAAATGTACCTCATTGCTTATAACCATTCAATTATTAATATGCAGTGACGTTAAAAACAGTCTCTCTGTCATTCTGCTGTGGAATATTAAATGCTCATTGTGGTTATCACCCTGCTGAGGATATGCAACTCGCAAAACACTGCTAAATTTCCTTCAGATAGGCGATAATCAGTTTAGTAGCTTAATGACGCGTGGTTCATTGTCAAACGACAGGCTCGTGCCGCTATTAATGACTTGCGGCAGCCTCCAGCGCTTTACGGCTTTTTAAAAGTTCATTTATAAAACAAAGTATTTACTGATTGTCTGACGGAACAATTTGCCGTATATAAACCATGCTGCTACTCGAATAAGCTGCGACCCACTCAAAAAATTAATTTAATTAATTCAATAAACACAACAGAAAAACAGATAAGATTAAATGCCAGCAGCACTGCAGGACAAAGCTCTCTATAAAACTTAATATTAGAGATTAATATTAGGAGCAGCTACTGCACCAGGAAACAGCTGCGATAACAGTAAGGATAAAGCAAAAGCCACATTCATTCACAGCTACTGAAGCTGCACTGTATGTGGAGAAATATTTTGCCTTTACTGTGTTGCTCTTTTGGATTCCATCAACTAAGATGATTCCACTCATCACCATTGTTTCAGTTGAATGCGGAACCAAAGACCGAGATCTCTACGCAGGTCTTACATTCTACAGCTACGTAAAAGTGACCCAGCGTATCAATAACAACAGGAGATACTTCTGCTCCTCACTGTTACGAGACCATTTATGCTTTTGGGTTCTCCATTGAGAGTTAAGCTCTAGCAGGAATAGGAGGCCGAGTTTCCAGCGGCAAGGCTAATGATCACATCACCAGCGATTCCATAGCAGATCTAGACAGGACTGACATGCACTATGAAAGACAGACCCCAATATATAACTTCTTGTATCAAATACTACAGACAGAGTGTTACTGGACACCTTTTAGATAAACGCAAAAACAAAACAAATCTACTGCTTCAATCAAAAGCACCTGCACTGTAGAGAACAAACATTTTGTTTCTTTTCATTTAAATTGATATAAGCGTTCCATATTCCTATCCCCAAGACAGACAGTTCTGTACCAAGTTGTATTTCTTTGTCCACTGTAATTTTGGGAAAAGAATTATTTGACACCAGATACATTTTGAAGAAACATATCAATTGAAAAATTGACAAATTGCAAGTCTGTGCACAACCCAAGAATGGAATACCATCCTTAGTTCAGCTTGTGACTCCATCTAGTGGAGAGATCGATCATGTCATATCACAACTGCTGCCAGAAGTGCCGCTTTAATTATCCCTTTGTGCTCCCAAAGAGCAGCGCTCTTCCGATCAGACTATGAGATTTAAGTCCACTAGTGAGAGAGAACAACCAGTATGTTTCATTTTCTGCATGAAGTAAACCAAAATTCGGCATGTGGCCACAAATTATGCTAAACAAATGCGGAAGTGTATGTGTGTGTGTGTGTGTGTGTGTGTGGTGTTGCACAAGTTAACACAATTTCAATTTAAATTTTAATTAGGTGAATATAAATAAATTAATTCAAACTTTAATATCTTGTTACTAGGCTTACAAAAGTCATGGTTCTGAAAAGAAAGTGGCTTATTGTAAAAGTAGTGCTTCTGAAAGAAACCTTGAGTCCAAGGGATGAAATATTCGCTATAACACTTGAGCAGACAAAGCTTTGTGGGTTGTGAATCTGAGTGTCAGAGTGAAAGGGGATTTACTTCGAAAACAAGCACCACAAATGACTGCTTTGGCCTTTCGATACTCCCTGTAACGGCACTTAAAATGCTCGGTGACAGTGACAGGCGAACGCATACCCAGCCAGTGGGAAAAACCAGGCTTCGGGACCCAGGATGTTAGAGAAATTGATTACAAGAAAATCATATTGAATTTAGCCTTATTTATTTACTGAAAAGGGGCCACGCTGAAAACCTCACACACTGGAGAGATTTTAACCAAGGCTTATGCAAACCAGATTTTCTTGAATTTTATCGGTAAAAACTGCATCAAAATACAATGATCATTCCAGCAGAAAAGGCAAATTCATATTCTAATGATAAAACAAACGTAACTACGGCGGCTGGCTATGCTATGTCTGTTTTGTGGGGTTCCCGTGTTCCTGCCGTGGGCTTTCCTCTCGTTCTCCTTGTCCCCAGATGCGCACGAACCTGGTGCGTTTGGGAAACACGGTCACAGTCGCATTAAATATTACAGTCACATATCGATGCGGCTGCTCTCTCTGCCCCCAGATAACTCAACATATCATTGCCTTAATGCAGCCTTTGATTAAAGCAGCTTTTTTGGCAGAGTCTGATGTCTCTCGTCAGGCTGACCGCAGTCTAGAGGAATTAGTGTCCAACACACACACACACACACACACACACACACACACACACACCTCTCTGGAAAGAAGGCCACAGGCCTCCCCATTTAACTTGACCTCACCCGTTCCCCTCTGCAAACACGCCCACGCAACCTCAAGAATCGTACCAGCTCGATCCCATCTCTCAGCCACCGCCTCCGTAACTGGGGGGGCGCCCAAGCACTCCATAGGATCCCTTCAAGTGCTTCACGGGACGAGGATCCGGCTTTGATCTGAGAAGAATGTCTGGAGATTAAAATAATTGGCAGGACTTAATCTGAGAACAAAGCAACCATACAAGTCGGTTGGTTTTTTCAGATAACTGGGCAATAGGATATTAGAGGAGTCAATTACACTCAACTGTCTCAGCACTGGCAAGTTAAAAACCTACCGTGTTGAACAAACAGAGCCAAATCTCGGGCCGTTTGGGTTTTATACACAAGCCGTGGGAAAAGAAGTGTAATTCAGACAGTTTTATTTTTGCACTAACTCACAGGACAGATAGTATACACAAATAAAACAGCCCCTGGTTAAAGATGTGGGAGCAACAGGTTAATGACTCCTCGTGGCTGAGGGTTAGGCTCGTGCTCATGATGTATGTCACGCATCGGACCGCTTGTTTCCAGCCCACACAAAAACACTGAGGGCAAACAGTCAATGGACAGACCACGCAGTGAATTAAGACACCCGGCACTTGATTTCAGAGGATCGTTCGACCGTTCTTCTCAAATAATCTCATGTGGACCCAAACCCCAGGCGCGGTTCATCAGGCTAGGATGATTCGCTTGTCTGTCTAAACTAAACAAAGCGCAATCGATACAGCCGACATTGCCGGAGCCTCGGACCATTATCCATCACGTTCAGACACGTCCGTGCTGCTTGTCGGCGGTGGGAATTCGATCAGGACCTGCTTGGTATGTCATAGATGGAGACACCTGTAAGAGTTAGAAATGATACCGCAAGGAGTTTAAATCCGCTCACACGACGAGAGCAAGCCGCAGCCGGGACACTCATTTTACCCCCAAACTACCACCCCCAGCTACTAAAAAAAAAGAAGCAAAAATAACTTGAAAGTTGTCAAAAAGGTTTTATTATGATTATTTTTTAATATCATTATTATTATTATTATTATTCAAGTTTAGATGTAACAGGCGTCTTTGCTATCTTTGCTGATATTCGTCTTTTTTTTTTTTTGCATGTAGAACATACAACACAATAAAACCATTTAAGGTGGCAGCAGAAAAACAAATTAAGAACCTAAACCATCATCTATGCAACGTAAATGCGGTAAAGTGTAAAGACAAACAAAAAAAATAAAAAACAAACAAACAAACAAAAAAAAACACTAAAATCATGGTTAAAACGTCGACTTGCTCGTGGACATGCACTGGCGTATCGTCTGAGTTCTTCATACGAATCTCTACTGTGTTTCCCGTATCTCAAGCCTTGCAGTAAGTCTGTTAAAATACACATGATCACTTCCGCAGATTAAGACGCAGTACCTGTACGCAGCATGCTAATTACACATTTTAAACTTTCTTCCTTGGCAATACAAATGGATAACTGAAGTGCAAGCATTAACATACTTTAAATTAAAACATAGTTAAAAAAAAAAAAACCTTGTTACTTAATTTCCTATAAATGCTCCCATGAAATGAAGTTTATTTATCTTTACAGGAGGAGACATTTGCAGTGAAGCAGCATCGTAAGGCTTTTCAACGAGTCTGATTTCTCAGTTAAATCCAATCCAGCAAACTTGATTCCTGGAGCTCTCCATCCGCCACTGCTCACGCCCGTATAAACAAGTGTGCATGTGTATGCAAAGATCTCCCCCCCCCCCCCCCCCCCCCCCCCCGCAGCACGGAGCCAAGGATGAGAAATAAAATGTAAGTACACGCTGAGAGTGCCCTAACTGTAGTGAACTGGAAGGAAACCTACAACGCAGCGGGAAGACGTGAATATCGGTTATTAAACTCAAATCCTGGCTGAAGGCAGGAGTGATCTAGTTACGATGCTTGCCGTACCCCAGCAGGGTGGTGGGCTGCTTTACTGCCCCCATGCTGGGGGAGATAGAATAGCCATTGCGCATGGGCACTGCCATAGCCTTTATTGAAACGTGCGTTCACTGTGTACATAGATTAGCACTATGGCTAGTGCCGTGCAGAGACTTTTCCTGGGGGGTGGGGCACTTGGGGAGTTGGTAGGTTTTGAATGATAAATGGCACCTCAAGTGTGGCCCATTTTTGATCATAAGGACAAACAGGGCAGGTGACCCCAAACAATGCTGCCTGTGGACTCTAAAGGCTCCAGCAGACAATAATGTGCGTTTTCCATACAATCCTCTGTAGTGGAGAGCTTCTTAATCAGGTCATGGTGCAGCATCACCAGCAACAACATGGTGGGACCCGCTAGTTAAAGATGGAATTCCATGTTCATCGCTCCATAAAGCGTGTGAATTTGGATGAAGCTTTGGTGAATTGTTTTATGTCGGCTGTCCGGCCTTCAGACTCGCAAATTCAAAGGCACCTCTATCCTCTCCTGACAGTTTCTGACTGTCCACAGAGAGCTTTGCAATGTACGTGTCGGACTCAAAGACTTACTGATTCTCAGAAACGAACATATGGTTTTTCCTACAGTTTTTTTCTGTCGAGTTTGTACTTTGCTGTGTTTAATGCAGATTAAAATGAAATTAAACGTGAAAAGAAAAAAAAAAAAAAACACCATCCTGGGGAAAGAAACCAAACCTCAACGCAGAATTAAGTGAGAGGGGTAAGAAATGAAGCGATTGAGCTTAATTAATCTGCATTCCTTGAGATCATTCTAAAAAGTTTGATGGAAAGAAAAAAAGGAAAATGCGATGCACACTGATATACGATTAAGCGCAAACCTAAGTATTCAGGAATAAAGACGGGCTTTGAATGGAATGGATAGTGCGTTTCATTTCCTTGGCGCCATGTTTCTATTTCAATCTTTATCCTTCTTTTCTTCTTACGAGAACTATTAAAAGATAAAACAAATGCTTCTAAGTAGCATTTCTCCTTTCTCAGGGAGAAGAGGGATAAAAAAAAAAAGTTTAAAATTTCAAAAATAGAAGTTCGCTTCATTACCTTGTTTGCTACATTTGCAAATGTAAACAGTTACTCAGAGCCAGAACACTGGACCCCTGTTCATCAGATGTGTACTCAATGTTGCATATCAACATACCAGGTAGAAAATATTTTATACAATGTATCAGGCACTGACATGATTTTTTTTTTAACAAGTTAGAAAAAAATAAGACTTTCTTTTCAAACATCTTTAGTGACCTAAGGTTTGTTTACCAGCAACTAAGGCAGTAGCTTAATGTCTAGAATGACTCGTGTAACGACGTTCGTTTCTATGGTGGGAACACAGCAAACAAACAGATGGACGTACATTTGCACACAAAAAGCTTGGTTCAATGTCAACCGTAGACCAATAAACAACTGAGCTAGCAACTGCTTCTCACTCTGCTGAATGCATTCCCTGAGGGTGTTGTATTTTTTTAAAATTTATTTTTACTTTTTTTTTTTTTCTTTCGCAAGCGTATCGTCACCGTAAAGACGCAGCGATCGAGAGCGAGCCGTGAGGACGCAGGAGCGGCAGACAGGTCGTGGCCGGCAACCCCCGCCCACGGAGTCAGGTACGAGCGGACGTGCCTGCCCTTTAACTCCCAGGCGCTCGGCGAGACAGCTCGCAGAAAAAGCAAACCCCATCTTACCGGAAATGAAAACAAACAAGAAAAAAACTGCAGAAGTACCTTATTTGCTGAACTGCCTTGTCAAAAGAAAAGGATGTCATTTGTACCATTTCAATAGCTGTACATCGAACACCATACGCCATAAATGTTAAGATTTCATTAGTTCCCTACTATGTTTGAGTCACTGCGGCACTGTTAGCAATCCCCCCCCTGCCCCGCCCCTTTTCCCTGCTCCCCGTTCGTTAATTTGTTCATCGGCTATTGATCCCACAGCCCTGTTTCGTCCAGAAGGCTGCTTTTGCTGGGCATGCTCAGTTCACTCCTTGGGACTGGCAGCGGGCCGGACCTCCCCCGTCGGCCGGTGCAGCCCCCGCTGTATGTGCGTGGTGAAGTCGTACTTGTCCGCGCAGGCGTGCAGGCAGATGCTGCACTGGAATGGGCCGGCGTCGCCATGGCAGCTCATGTGGAGGGCGTACATGACCTCATCCAGGAAGACGACGCTGCAGTGGGCGCACTTGCTCGATTGCTCGTCCTGAGTGCCCCGCTCCACCTTCTCGGGTGGCGGGCCGCCAGGCTTGGCCGCGGGCTCCGCGGAGGAAGCCTCGTCTACCTCCTCGTCCTCGTCATCCCCTCCTCCCTTCGCCGGTGCCGTCGGCGCCTGTGGGAGCCCTCGCCTCCCGCTGCCAGAGGCCCCGTTGGCGGGGGCTGGTTTGGAATGTCTGACGGCCAGGTCCAAGGGAATGTCGTTCTCCGGGCCCGGTGCAGGGAAGTGCGGGGCCACGCTGAAGGGAGGGTAAGGCACAAAGCTTTGGCAGGGGTTTGCCAGGTTGGGCACGTGGCTCAGGTAATGGGGGTTCCCTGGCACCGACATCTTATACTTAGTCCAGAAGCGAAGCCAGTCAGCTTCACTCTGCAGGTCACTATGGAGGAAGGGCAGGCTGAAGAAAGGGTATTGGTACTTCTCGATGGGGCTGCCTGGAGGTGAGTAGCTGGCCTGCTTCGCCGGCCTCATGTACTTCTCAATGGGACTGCCCCGCTCCGAGCTGCTCTTGCCCTCGGAGGCTACCGGAATCCCTGGCCCAATGCCGTTCCCTTCCGGTCCGCTATCCTGGGGGCTCTTGTGCAAAGGCGGCATGCGCTTGTGGATCTCCAGGGTCTGGCTGACCAGGAACGCGTGGGTGGAGCGCGGACTGGGGTGGCCCTTGGTTCCCAACGAGCTGTAGACGTCAGCTTTGGCCAGAGCAGGCTGGTGCTCACCCCGGGAGGCGGTGGGGGTATCTGTGCCGGACTCGTCGGGTCTCCGCTCCAGGGGGCTGCCATTGACCTGCTCCTCGGCCCCGACCCTTTGCTGCTTGGAGCTCACTGGCTCGGCGGGCATGGAGTCAGGGTTCAGACGCTTGCGTGTGCGCCGGCGGATAATCTGCTCCCCGTTGTTCTGTTTGATGATGTTCAGGGGCCTGGGAGTCTGGCGGGGGACAGAGAGAGGGAGAGGCGGCATTTAAAATTAAAGAAAAAAAAACAAGCTTACCTGATTAATCAAAACGTAAATACTTCACCTAATTCCTGAGGTTATGAATAAAACATTGCCTCCCAGGTTTCATTTGTCATCATCATTATTCAAACACAGAGTTGTTGATTCTGTAAAAACAGTGCCACTTTATCTAGAAGAATCTAAATGAACAAATTGGAGAGACAGTGGTGTGCAGTGCAGTGCAGTGGCGGGGCTGAGAGGAGATGGGGGCGGGGCTCTTTTCATTCAGACCAGCCTCTCATTGGCCCAAGCATGCATGACAGGAGACAATGGTCAGTGGGTCCTCCCTGTTTTGGATTCCCAGCTTGGGGGCAGGAACACAGACCCATAACAAACACCTACAATTCTCACATGCTGTACTGTGGCAGGATATGAGAGGGAGGAGGGGAATGTACTGAGCTATGGAGGGTACCCTCAGGTCACAGGCACCATTCACCAGGGACCAAGCACTTCTCATTGCCGTTATCGCTAACTTTCTATTGCTGGATGTTCACCTAACCCTCTCAAGGTCGCCGAGAAGCAGAGGAAGGCGACAGCTGGGTCTGCGTGCTACTTTTTTCATCTTAAAGAAGAGAGAGAGCAGAAGGACAGCTAGCAAAGGATGCGGTGTCCCTAAGTCCCTCAGAGTGCCGAGGCTTCCTCAGAAAACAATCCAAAAGAGACCAATTCTCGGCTGCCAAAGCCGGATCCCCTGACATTCTCAAGGAAAGGAAACCAATCATTTTAAAAATAAGGGGAAAAAATACATAGCTGACAATGATAGGATTGGTGGGGGGGGGGGGAGGGGCTTTGTACCGCGTGAAGGGAAAAAGCCTTTTCAATACTACTGAGGGATTACAGTAATACAAGCTCTTCCTCAATCTGCCTGAAGCACTTTTGTTCATCGCCATCAGCGTCACAGGAGGAAGGCAGCAAAAAACCCGGCCGGCTTCATGTGGATCTGCTGAGGCTCAGGGCATAAAACAGGCCAGCCGAGCGTCGCGGGATTAGGGCACTTTGTCGGATAAACATGGGGTGTGAGGCAACTGCTGAGGGACCAGGACAGCTTATTTATTTATTTGTTTTTAGAAAAGTGTTCCGTGGACGGCAGGAACCACCACCCTGTCCACAGAGCACCATACACCTCGAACTTCCAGCATTGCTTGAGAAGGAGAGGTCACTAGAGGGAGACTCCCAAAATCTGGTGCCATCCATCCATCTATCCATGGTCTCAGTTAGCCGGGAACATCAGCATAAGGCACAAAGCAGGGACTCCGCACACTATGTGCAATTCAGTGGCACCAATTCATACAAATGTCTCGATAATAAACAGTCACCCAACAGAAGAGCAATAAGGCGAATAACCACACAATCCCAGAGAGTAAATACACACTGACAAGTCTGTCAGTAGGGGTAATGATGCAGATGCAGGTAAGGGCATACAGTGACCATTTCATACAGCTCTCTGTGGCCTGTAGGGTAACAGAACCACGCGAGAATGTATGCGAACTATTTCGCATCTTCGTGTGCGCAGAAAAACCGCTCTGCTCCGAGAAACGCGGTCCCCCGTTACCGACTGTCGGACGTGCGCACGCCCCGCCCCCTCAAACCCGAAGAGACGGCATGTGGTGCAAGCACTTTTATTTTCCCAATTAACGGGATTTCACGTTACGCAATTACGCAACATTTGACATTGAAATGCACGCCATGCAGCATTTTGTACTCGCACAGTAGATGGCTCTCGCCCAGGATGGATTCCGTATTACGTTACCCAATCATCTAAGTCTTTTAATTAAAATAATTATGCTAATCAGTGTTTCAGACATAACAAGGAAGGTATTTTCCTGCCCTGAAGGATAGGGTCTGCTAATAGCACTTTGCTGCATTAGCATGATTAGCGGACATTGAAGGTTCTGAGCACCATACATAAACATTATGTCCTAACATCACCCCACACTGTCAGAGTGTTACCCCCCCTGCTAGAAGGAACAGCACCACTACTGGGGGGGGGGACTTAAATATTTTAAACATTAATGACTGAAAGGGGAGGTGCCCTGGTCAAGATACTGCGCCGTGTGCATGCTGGACAGGGAGGAATGGTTTAAATGTGTTAGAGGGTAGCACTGCATTCTGGGATACTCAAAGGAGGATGCCCAGGTGTGTGTTGATTCAGGACGCTCCAGCAGGCAGGAGGCTTAAAAGCTCAGGAGAGCAACATTGTGTCACATCCAATAACTACGGGTCACTGTTTATCCCGTTTGGGGAGACAAAAGCTCAGAAATGGACATTAGTTAATTCTCTCCAATCCCATTGGCTTAAATCAGACAGACTGACAACACATGGCAATTCCACTGATGCCTGGTTTCAAAGCCTCGGTTCTCTCATAATTGGCATGATAATCAACATCCAACAAGTCAGCTGAGCAAATGCGATGCGAGTCCATGGCACGGTAAGCGCCACACGGTTAGCGGCTTGCGGGGACTGCGCTTCGGAAAACCTCGAGAAGGAGAAGCCAAAACGTGTACGAGAGCTGGCACGGGAAGCTGCCATGTGCCTTTTTAAAAAGGCTTTGCGTAGCATCTTGAGGCCTATATTTAACTGGAGGAACTGGACACGGAAACATTTAAAGTGACCTGCTGGGGATTTGACAGGGAAGATAATGGTGATGCTACCGTTTTATTAATGAGGTCCCTGTCCTTACAGTTCCAGTTCCACTGCCAGTGTACACAAGCAATGCTGTAACCACTGAGACCTGCCGACTGACACCAGAGGGGGAATCCTTTCTAGCTCCCTGTGTTTAAGATGCTAAGCTTTAACCTTTACGTTTAACATGCCTGAGTGCAAGTGCAAGTACCTCCCAGATGAGGGAGCATTTACCAGGAGGGGGTTGTAGCATTTTAACACATTCACCCTACTTCCCACGTGGATGTCAAGCAGTGCTTCTAGAAGATAAAATCTGATAGACGTTTATTGTTGCAGTGTGTTCTGGCATGAAGATAGAAGGCTAAAGCTACGGGGCTCCCTACGCCATTGTTTTTACGAGGTGCCATTAAGGAATTATTTCTGTGCGGCGTATAAAAATTTACTCAAAAGTATAAAAATACTACCTTGTCTTCACTGCCAAGGAATAAACGGATGAAGTGCTCTGGAGTGTAGGTGAAAATTACACAAGAGTGCACACCATTGTCTGAGAGACCCAGAGAGGAAGTGATGTCACTCAGACTGCTAAACCCCCAGAATGCAACAGCACCTACTCTGGGTGGAGGACTGAATTAGGAAAATACCGTCATGCGTCTGAATATTGCCAAAAACAGAAATGGATGGGAAACACAATGATGGGGGAAAAAAGCGCAATATGGAAAGAGTCTCTGGGCCTTAACAGACTTGGTGTCTTTCTCCTGCCCCAAAATATTAATTGCCTGTGAAGCATATCGTGTATCCAAGCTGATGGCTTATTGCGGAGCGTCACATGGAAACAAACGTGAAAAAGAAACGGAAAAAAGCAGGGAGTGGGCAGGGGGTTCGAGCAAATGATGGATCGCCCGCCTAATCTGGCATGAAATATCCAAAATAAACATCTGACTGTGCCAGTCGTCAGAATGGTTTTGATATTCAGCTAATTTAAACGGTATTTACGGGAGACGCATGTGCGTGACTCACAGATTCTCAAAATATTCACTCGGAGGAAAAAGAAAAAAAAAGCTGAGTGCAGCCTCATTTCTGCCGTTCCATTCTGATGAGAAGACGTGTGATAAATACACGAGTTTTACTGCGAGGTTTCGCTGGGTTCCGGCATGTCCACCCAGGCATTTGGGTCGGGCGGCACTCAACGGCCCGTTCTTTCTGAGCCGGCGAGTCCTGAATGGATCCTTGGCTCCGCCCCCTGTGCCGTGCCTCTGCTGTAAGCTGTCGAGAAGGAACCAGGTGGTTTGAATCCTGAAAAGGGTTCTTGTGGCCAAGCTGTCCGGGGCTCTCCTCTCCTCGCCCGGCCGCCTGCCCGCCGACCACACCGCGTCAGGGAAGCTCCTGTGTCGGGTCTCTGCCACCCAGGCAGCGAACTGGAGCCACGGCCGTCCCCCAAACCCCCCCCCCCCACCCCGGCGGGCCGCGAGCCACTCGCTGTGCGAAAACAAACCCGGCTGACTCAACCACCCGAAGAAAATGTGATCAAACACAGACTAATGAATAACAAAAACCGAATTTAGCACTGAATTGATAAGACCACAACGGGCCCTTTGTTTTCCCATGGCTTCGCTCTCCGAACACAGTGAATTTGTCCGGCCTTACGTGTGTATTTTCTAAGCCTCATGCGACGTCAGCCAAAACACGAGACGGCGTCCACCAGCTAAAAACCTCCCAACAGCCTGCAACAGTGAGTTCACGCCCATAAGAGGCCGCATGCTGTGGAAATGAGCAGGCCAAAGTTCTATCCGAATCTTCAAATTCAAATATAAATCAGAAAAATTGCAGCTGACTTCCTAAATTAAACCTGTTTAGAGCAAGGATTCCAGTTGCCTCAGTCCCAGTGCACTGGGTAACATACACATTTTTGTGTTGAATGGTCCCCAATGTTTAGTTTAGTTCTCTCTCAGTCCCCCTCCTAGAGGCTACCATCTATTGCAAGCAGGACTGAGAACTAGCCGGGGATTTTGGAAGGTGCTTCACGGGGGCTCGTTCGGGGCTCTGTGCAGGGGGGGTCACTGGTCGCTAGGGCACTGCCTGAGGATTGTCTTTTTTTTTTTTGAGATGCTAAAATACCTGCACAGCACACAAAATATCAGCCCCTAAAAGGGAAGAGGAACGGAAAAGAAAGAAAAGGAGCCATAAGGCAGTCGTTTTTCACCCCGCCCGCGCCCGCCCCCGCCCCCCCCCCTCCTACCGAGTGCAGTTTCTGATACAGGCCACACGCGTTGCACACATATCCACCGTTGGCATTCTTCCGCCAGAGCGAAGTCTTTGTGGTCAGGCAGTTGGCACAGAACACACCAGAGCCTCGACGTCTCTGAAACCAAAGAAGAAAGGGGGGTGGGGGGGGGGGGTGGGTTGAGAGGGTTGGGGGGAGGGAGGGAGGGAACAAAGATTTGACGATGAGCCACGTGTTCTGGTCCAGGACCACAGGGGAAAAAAATAAATAAAGTAAAATAAAAACATGACCGTGGGGTTCGATGTTTGAAGCTGTCAGACTGAGTGGTGTGAGTCCTGCCATCCAGTAAGAGGGTCGGGTTCAAGGCAGATTTATAGAACCCAGCTGATTTTCATTATAATTAACCTTAAAAGTGATTAATGAGCCTTGTAAGACAACCACTGAGCTTGAGACGACACCGACTTCACTTTTCCAAAGTTAATAGTCCGGTTCGGCCCGGCAGGCCGGGGATCCTGCAGTTTCTTCAGTGGTAAAATCAGCACCGAACACCTCTATCAAAGACCACAGTCCCGGCACCAGAGACCGTTTCCAAAGGAGCCACTCGAAAAAGGCGCTATTTAGTGTAAATGCACTCCATCCCCAACCACAATCCTGTCAAAACAAAGCTTCAGCCTCTGGTTCAAATGAAAACAAAACGGAACAAAAGCGGCCCTCGTTTTCGTCCGCGAAGCATCGTTATCGGCAGCAGACGGACAAAAAAAAAAAGAAAAAAATCAAAGCGACCGACCTGCAGGGGCCACCGAGGGACGCAGGGGCCACCTAGATTACGAGCTGTAAAAACGCTCACCGTTATAGAATTTGCATGATTTATTTAACTTCAGACGTTGGTGTAGGAGAAGGTTCCCCATGCCAGAAGAATACAATGCTTATAATTGTGCTCTGATACATTTAGAATGGAAAGCCTTCTGCAGACATAATTTTGGCTTCAAGGCCAGAACGCTTTCTTGGCAGAGGAAGGGCTTTTGATTCATCGGGTGTTTCACAATGTATCAGTATAAAGTTCTGGGGGAAAGCCAGCTCCCTATAGGGTAATTTTTCCATCCAGATGCGAGTACTATCGGAGGCCCCTCGTCAGCTAAACTAATTATGATCTTGCATTTGCTGATGCCTGCTCACTCTAACGTTCGACATCAGCCATTAATCATCGATACAAGGAAAAGGAGACGGACGAGGAGGAAGGCAAGACGGTAGCCTGGGCGGCCATAAAAACTCCAAATGACGGCAATAATTTAATGGGATTGGAGAAATGTTTTTAGTGAGCTATCAGCAAGTGCAAAGGCAGCCCGGAGATTGCCCTTTTCCACCGCGGGCGTGATCTTGCCCCATGTGGTCGACGGCCCTGCCCTCCCGCTGGACGACATCAGACCTGCCTCACGGGGAAGCCTTATTCTGATGCAGGAACAACCTCCCTGCAGGTTTGTTGGTTTATATACGCAATTATCTGTCTTCCAAAGGAAAACATGTTGTGCCCCCCCCTCCATGGGTCCTGTAACAAGTCAACCTGAAATATCTATGCCGTTCAACTTAAAGCAAACTAAGCAAACAAGAACATTTACACATCCACGCGCTAAAGAGCATCCAAAGGGAACAGAGCCTTACATTTCCTCATTAAAATACTCCCATTAGAGTCAAGAAGTGTCTATAATGACGTGAAAGCTGACCCTGGAGTAGCCTACGGCGGTTCCGATGAGTTTAATTTCAGAACCGTCCAGTCTCGAACTTCACCTTTCAGTCACAGGAACCAAAGCAGAGAGATTAATTATTTCCCCTGCTCTTCTAGGGTTACAATGGAATAAATACAATAAATAATATTTAATAAATGTTCCAGCACAGTTTGGAATTTTTTTATTTTTTTTTAACATGACGATGACACTCTGCAGCTCTGACCCCAAAGCCGACTGTTAGTGCGTCTGAGTGCAGTGAGCTGCACTGCCGCCCGTTCTCACGCAGAATGCACAAACAGCTTACAGGGGGAGCAGAATTAATGCTTCTATTTGCCCCATTAAACCACCATTACTTGAAATCAGCTTGGAGGCACTGAAAAATAAAATTCGCCTCTGTCCCACTGTTAAAAACGGGAGCGGAAACCAAACTGTAGGCCTGCAAATATGGCTCTCAAAGTAGTTGAGTTTCAGGAAATATGTTTACGGTTTCTGCAAAATGCATTGTAAAGGTTGTGCATACCTTCAAAAGAGTACGGAGTGATTATCTGTCCTGGAAAAAATAAAATGAATGAAATGCACGTGCAGGGTGGGGTGGGCTCAAACTGCCGAGCATGAAATTCAGTGCTAACGAGCACAATTTGCATGCGATTCTCTCCCCATTGATCATTAACTAAGCAATAGAGACGTTAGCCATACAAGTATCTGAAGGGACGAGGACAGGTCACATTACTAAATTAACAGTCCATAAGGCTCAAATTTGGATCGTTTAAATCCGACTCAACTCAGCAGATCTAGCTAAATAAAAACGAAATAAATAAACTGACTGCATATATGGCGGGTGCCATATTGAAGGCAGCCAACCTTGGCAGAGTCAGATTAAAAAATGCCTCCTAAGATCAGCTAGCAACATAAATGTGGGTTAGAGGGGCTGAATGCAGAGCTAGCTAGCAAGGAGGCAGCTACCGAAACGAGCTAAACGAATGCAGGCCGAATATCACCAGCCTGAATGCAATTAAATTTTAAGCTTAATTAGCCAGCAAAAATGGCCAAGTCAATTTTTTTTTTTAAAGTGCCAACAATGTCTAGTGAATAATGACTAAACTAAAATTAAAGAGAACGAAATTTAATTTGGAAAAAAAAAAAAAAATCAGAGAATCATCCACCTTACACATTATCATAGTTTATTATTATTTTTATCATGCCCCCAGCCCCACCGAAACCAGAAGTGAAAACAACCCGAAATCACTCGCAAGAACATATGATAGATACGAGGCAATATAACAACTAGTAGCAGTGCAAATATTTTCAAAAGATTTAAAGGCCCAATTACGAAAGACTAGAATTGGGCACATGTATTAAGGGTACAGCATCAGGGAATAATAAATAAAAAAAAACAAACAGAAAAATTAAAAAAAAAAGGGGGGGAGGGGAAAAAATAAACACAGAGTTGGACATCCTTTATGACGCGACGCTAATCCAATTAAGGAAAACACATATTTCCGTTAGCCTAAATGCGTGGGGACCCGCAGAACAAGCACGCCATTAACAGACTTTATAAGCATGTGCGCCACTTGTAGACGTACACGCTGCATTTAAGTGGGTTTTGAGCAGAGGGGGATGTGGAGATGGGGACACCCCCCCCCCCACTCCAGTCAGTTCAAGTGTCAATTACACAGGAAGGCACAAAAATAGCCTCCCCCTGTCAAACAGCTCACGTTCCCAAACTTCCTTTTCAATTATCGACCAGTCCGCTTTGCCATCTGTAAAAACGAACGCATACCTTGCCTCACCAGGTTCTGTTTTTTCAGTCCCAAAAAGTGTGTGTGTGTGTATGTTGGGAGGGGGGGACGTGGGAAGGAGGCTGCCCGCCAAAGGAATGAGAGAAAAGAAAGCTCTGATTGTCTGTTTTCCCTGAGCGCAAGTCCGATCTCCCTCTCCTGCCACGTGCAGCCCAGCTCCGAGGTGATGTACCGCCAATGCTGCCGACAAGCTACATCATAAACAGGCCCCATTCTCCCCCGACCTCGTTCAGCTCGTCACTGTATCGCGGCCTCCCTCCCACTGCACCCATGAGCTCAGTCCTTCTTGGGAACCAGACCTCTCCTCAGACTTGCGGTAGACTCTGCTCGGTTTATCTGTGATTGATTATCGCTGCCTGTGCCTGGATACACAGGGGCTTCTATTAATTCCACGCCGGCGTGAAAAAAAAAAAAAAACACTGAGGTAATTAAAACTGAGATCTAATTACATCTGTTTATTTAACAAGTGAGTTTCCCATGTTCTCATAAAGGCTTTAATTAGATGTGTGGTTCCCAGGTGAGAGGCATGCGTCGTTCCCCTACCCGCATGGCCCCCAACCCAAACACACATGATGTGACTCATTAAACAAGGTGCGGGGTGCACGTTTAAGCACTTATCCAACGATACTACATTAAATATTAGTGTAACTGCTAATCCTCAAGTCATCGACCACAAGTCCTCTGATTGGTCGAGCCACTACATTCCCAAAGCCCGAAGAAAGAGAGAGAAACTAGTCTTTTTGCAAAATTGGGCAACAGGTCAAGTACTGCCTATAATTACTATGGACATGGTCCTATGAGCTGTGCCAGGTCGCTATACAAGCTCCACATCTTTCTGCATGTTATTCTCTGTGTGCACACTTCCTGGTGCATTTAAAAAAAATCCCAAATGCTGATTAACTCCCTACTAGGACCACCGAAACCCCCCCCCCCATAAATTCATACACAAACCCGCAACCCAGATGCGTGCGTAAAACATAAAGAAATAACTTCTTGCTGAAGCTAATGCCAATCTGTTACTGAAGTTACACCGGACAAATGATAATGTCTTATTATCCATAATATGTTACGTAAAACATAATTATAAGCCACCAACATGGATTTAAACAGACTTTAATTTGTATGGCGCTAGGCGTCTCATTCCACCCCTCACCCCCCGGATACTGGCACGCTAGGGGACGTCGTAAACTCCCCGTGTAAAAATAGACAGTCTGAGAAGTCCTCGGTACCAAAAAGTACATCTCAAACGCTCAATTTTTCAAAAGGTCTGAAACTGTCTGAAGGCCGCACAGGATTTACAGCAAAAAGATTACGTTCTGTGTCTTCTTGCTGAACAAGCAAATCTCCCTCCCCTGTTACACGTGCCGCGTCTCGTCCTTCGCTACGGGGTTTGCGATTGGCCCGCCTTTGGACAGACCCTGCGGCGCGGTGTGGGTAGCAGGGGTGTCTCCCAGTGGGAGGCACAAACCTGGTTTGGACTAAAATCTTTGACTTTTCCAAACTACACCTGATAGTTTTGTGCGGAATTCTTAAAAAAATAATCACGCAGGTGAGGAGGGTCGAGAGCACAGCACGACGAAAATTTTTTGCAGACTAATGGCTCCGCTTTGGGGTAACTGTGGTCGAAGCACAGAACAATTAGCTGTACGTTTGCACTTACGAGCCGAGTAGTTGAAATGGAATTACGTTCGATTCAGTTAAGCGAGTCTAAAACAAACAAGCACTTTTAATCAGGAACGGGAAAGCGAGGTGAGCCCTTGCTGACGATCCCAACGATAGAAATGCCCCCTCATGCCGGGTTTGGGCTCCAGGACATATCTGGTTGCAATTCCAGACATATCGAACCATCAAGTCCTGTCTTACGCAGAGGTTTAGCCGAATCCAGCGTCTCATGCTAAATTGCCGGCCTAATTGTATTTGATCAGAGGATTTTAATCCACTCTTTGAGATTTATATTCTTCTGCGTTGAAAATAGAAAACTTCAGAAGTCAAAGCGCATTAAATAAAACAGGGAGGTTGCAAAGGCCGCCCGCGTGCTCTGTAATTTGTCGGTCGTGGCGGCGGCTCGAATCTGCGGCGCAAACGGAGGAAGAAGTTCAACTCGCCCATTTCTAGGGCGTCGGAAAGCGGCGGCAGGGAAATTTAATCTGACCTAAACACAAAAATGGACCTCTCTGCTCAAGCGCTATTGCGAGTGTGATTCTCCCTCCTTTTCATACTTAAGATTCAAAATATAAGAATCATGTTCAAAACAGGCAACAGATCTGCTCATGCAGAACTCAATGAACAAAGGGAGGGGGGGGGGTGCTGAAATGAATGGATTTTCCTCACAAACGACGGACGGAATCTCGTCTGGTTTAGCGCTCTTTGACACTAACGGCAGGTTACAGGAAGCAGGACACAGGTACTTCAGCACCGTTAACGTAACCAGCGCTTATCTGCCACATTAAGTGCCGAACCAGTTTCAAATGGCTTCCTTTGGGTACCAACAACAATGCACTGATCTCTTAGGTGCAAAATCCAAGTAGATCCCACAGAAAACTTTCCCATCAGTCAGGGCAATTACTGGCGTATGGCAGTCCGTACGAGCAGCTGGAATTCAGAGGACAGGAGCTGCAGGCTCTCAGTAATTTATTTCAATAAGAAAGACAAGCGCTCTCACTCGCACCTTTAACACGTCATGGCTGTGCTGAGGTTTTAATTACAGTCAAACTGATTAAGAGCATCGCGCTTCCCGCCACAGCAACCGTTCAGCAATCGGCCCTTTTGCCAACACGACCGCGAGGGGACCGGGGCAGGTTCATAAGTCAGACGGTCACCGCGTCACCATTCACGCCTCGGTGACCTTCATTTCCATCCCAGTGGAATCCCAGCCAGCTTCTGGAATTGGGAGAGTTTCGTTTGGGTTTCGATTAATCACCTTAATCGAAAGTAATTCAGGAAAATATCCCTGAGTCTTTACACTGAAATGAGCCCCAGTGTTATCAGAACCAAAAACAACACTTTGCACACTGCAGTAATGGAACATTTATGCATGTTTATCTTTGCTAGGATCTCTTAAATGCACAGATATTGACTCAGCTGATCATACTTCTGACAGTTACTGTTCCTTTATTCAGTTTGTGATATTGGTGATTAAAAGTGACCAAGCAGTGGCCACACTGCCTGTGTCTCCTTCACAGAATCCTGTAACGCAGCAATGGCTTCGGGAACACGGTCTGGATCCCTGCCCCCGTCACATTCTCCCTCAGCCACTCGGTCTCCTGGCAGCCCCTTGCAGAGGTGGGCACCTCCGTCACTGACAGGCCGCCTCACGTTTCTATGTTGCAGGGGCCACAGTACAGGAGAGTGAGGCGTATGTGACAAGAGCTGTGCCAGTAACCCCCTATGGCTGAAACTAACATCCAATACGAGGCATCTCCCAAAGGTAAATACATACACAAACTTCCAGACATCTCTACCTCTAAAATGACGACGCACGCCAACTCGTGTCCCCCCTTCAGCTCCTACCAATGGTATGCCCCAGCCATCCTCTGCCTAGTCTCATGTTCAACCGCTGGCTTTATAATCAGAGATGTTCGGAGGCTCTCCTCAGAGAAAATGGAGCTGCCACGTCGTGCGGAGGACGCTACCCGGGTGCCAAAAAACCCGGGCAGACCTACACGCGGTCGAGGACGAATGCGCTCCGCGCAAAACGTGCGATGGTTTCTCCTCCAGAGGGAAAAAAAAGAAAAGACCAAAATAAATAAGCGGGGCTTTCATTAATCTGGCTCTTAAAAGCCAGTGACGAGGGTGTGAAGGCAGCCTTACAGCACACTGAGGGCGCGCGAGCACCCTGGACTCACTTATCGAGCCAGAGAAGAGGGCGTCCAATCTGGACTTCACAACACATTTATGATCTATTACCCCCTGGCTAGCCAAGTCATTTGTCAACAGACGCAAAGTGCTCATCTAAACGATATCAGCAGAGAGTGAGCGCATCGCCAAAAGGTACATTCCAGCACACTTTCGTTTAATAGCCTCTGCGGTGGAGAGGAGGACACAAATTTAAACTGGGCCCACCCAGGAGCAGCACACAATGGGGGCGGCTCCATGTTTAAACACGAACCCCAGCCGTGACGAGGACAGGCAGTGTGCAAACCTTCCCTGAATAAATACTAATAACCGAGAGCCATACGAATGTTCTGATGTTAGCAGGAGTTCGAACGTGTAGGACCTTCACAAGCCATGTTCATAGCTGTTAAAATTACAATCAGGCAAGGCATCGTTTAAAGATTTAACTGCTAAATGGTTTCAGTATGAGAGCGGCTCAGGCTAGGCCTGACTTCACTGCAGCAGTCGGGTTCTGCGAGTTCTTTCCTTAAGGTGAGCAGAGCGTACTGCGAGTCGTCTCGGCCTCAAACGAGTTACGGCCGCAGCCCTCGGAAACCGCAGGGGAACACGGCCACTCGTCTGAGCATCCTAATAAACCAAACTAGCTGATCGAAACCTCAACCAGACATTACCATCAATGGACAGCATGTACACACTTCCAATTAGAACAATTACATGTCCAATTCGAGAACGTACAAAATGTCTGTTTTTTTGCAGGCCCATGTTTTTCTGAGGCCCATTTTCAGAACATCTTTCTGTGTGGAGGAGACGCTTCTGTCAGTCAGTTTACCCAACGTCTCCTTCCAACGCGTCTATGAACAGTGGTTCTGGTACTTTACCCGTGAACCTAAAGGCAGAAGGGGAGGAAGGAGGCAGCTTTCTTTATTGTGTGTGTGTGAAATCCGTCGGCGAACGTTGATAATCTAACCGGAGCCCCTCGAACCCAAGAATGCTGACTCTTAAAAAAAATATATCGATAAATCGCATTTACTGGCAATATGGTGGACAAGCAACATAATTTAAACCACGGAGCTGGACATTAAACACAATCACGGACAGTTTTATTAGAGTCACTGTGAGCAGCTACCTTGGACCCGAACTCTCTGGCGTTTAACAGGGACGCCACGTTCCCGCTACCGAAACCTCCATGGGCAGAACAGGCAGAGGTGCCTCGCGACGGCATCACCAAATCCATGGAAGGGGGCACGCAACATTCCAAGAAACGGGGACGGAAAAGTTCACGCGCGACACACGAGGCTGGCATGCCGTCGTCGCCGGGACCAGCAGCCGAGGGGATAAAAGCGAAGAGTAAGGCGAGTAAGGCGAGTAAGGCGAGTAAGGCGAGTAAGGCGAGTAAGGCGAGTAAGGCGCGCAGCGTATTCAATGAGCTACACAAATCACATTTATAACGAGACACGACGGCAGCTTATTAACAGAGACGCAGCCGAGCAGATCCCCCCGCATCGGGAATTGACTTTGCGGTCCCTCTTCAAAAGAGGGAAGTTCACTTCTGAAAGTCACACTTTCACTCTGCCGGCGACAGAGACTTGCTTTACGCCGTAATATCACAATATATACACAAACACACAAAAATATAGAGGCAGAAATACATATATATTTATATTCTTGAAATTAATCTGGCTCCTCTGTCTTAGACAACATGTGCGACTCAGCCGGTTATGAAGTTCATGACGTGCCTGGGATTGGAAGGTGACTGGTTCGAACCCCAGGCGTCGACACAGCGATTTTACAGTCGGGCCCCTGCGCAAGACCCTTTACCCCTAACGGTTCCAGGGACGTCTGACCCTGCTTCTCAAAAAAAATTAAATATCTACATATATTAGTGTGTGTGTGTGTGTGTGTGTGTGTGTGTGTGTAGTAGGTTTCTTTGAATAAAAACGTTAATTTTCTATTATAGCGGGTTTTACATTAAGTTACACAATAAAAAAGTACACAAGTTATTTTTACGTGTTTTATACCTTAGGGCAACTATGATGCAAGGTATTTTAAAAAAAAAAAAAAACAGGCTTTTAAGTTGCGATCGACGGGAGCTGCAGGCAATCACGGCCTTCACGTGCATGCGGGAACCGTGTACAGCGACCCAGAAGCGTGTACCGCCGCGCGCGGGTTCGAGAATCCTCACCGGAGACTGACTGTGCCGCTCTTGCGTGGAAAGTCTAATTACCCTCAAAGCGCGCATTGTCGAAAACATCGCCGACTCGCGGGCAATTTAAATGCTACGTGCACTTAGCCATTTTGGCTGCTTTCACCTTAAATTACAGCCTGACCGCGGCGATGTCTCCTGGCACGCCGGTCAAAGCAGCAGGCGGCAAGGGAATCTCCCTCCATCTAACGCTCAGCTACGGTGCTAAGTTTTGTCCTCTGAAGATGGAGGAAAACGAGGAATTTCTCCCATATCGGGATAATTTCTCATTGCGCTTAATTTGCCTGATTATCTGGGATTTTAGACAGATGGGTAATGAATGTCACTTTATTGTATTAAATCCTCGCTAAATAGTTGCCATATGGAAAGAGCACTTAGGCTACAGAGTCATCGCTTTTAATATGGACCAAAGAGCGATATATCACCAGGCCACGTGACAGACAAACCGCAAAATGGCAAACATTCAATTAGACAGAACCGCAATGCAGGGTGCCCACTATGGAGGTTATCGTCATTGTGGGAGGGGCCAGGTGGAACCGGGGGTGGGGGGCCACGCTTCCGGTGGATGGGAAGTAGAAAGGTGCTGTTCAGGCTCACCTTTACCCCTCTCACCCTGCCACTGCGGGAATTTCCACAGCATCCACCCCACAGACATGCTGATGTAGGCACTCGGCTGGGGGAGGGAGTCGCAAAGAACGCCTTCAGGGCAGGGGAGAGCTGGGGGGGGTTAGGCTACAGGTGCAGAACTTTACAGTTTCAAACTGTTCCGAAACGTTCACCTTCTACCAAAAAATTAATTCTGATTTACACACAGATAGCCCTCCAGTTAATCCAGCAGCACCGATAGCGGTGCAAGGCCGTCTGACACGACGTGGAGATAAAGCTGCCTTTTCACACAGCCGCCGGAGCCGGGCGAAGGGCGAAACCTCAGCAATAATCGCAATTAGATCAACAGCGGTAATTTCCACAGAATATCAAAGACAGCCTCGAATACCAGCAACGAGGCTCATACTGAAAAGCGGGCGGGAAGGCCACAGAACAGAGATGTGTGGCGGAGCGGTGTCCCACACAGCCCGGAAACTTCCGAAGGCCTCTTCACTCCCCCCCCGTGCCCGCCCCCCCTCTTTGCAACTTACTCAGCAGCCTCGCGGCATGAACACACCTCCAACGTTCTCCGTTTTATTGATGATCATGAAGGACCTACTCATATATACCGATATGAAATATGAAGAAAACACACTCACTAAAAGAGAATCACAGGACATTAATCACCCCACAGCTGCCCTTTGATAATATATATTTTATATACATTTTTACTGCCATGTTAAAATCCCTATGTTATATACATCACACACACACACTGTTCGGGCCCAGAACATTCCTGTCTGTCCATAACGGCGGTGTTCCGATACAGTCGAGTCAGCAAGGATGTCGCACGTCTGCATGTTTATCCAATAGCACAGAGAGCGGTAGGTCAGGACACACCCCCCTCACAGACGACCACCTAAGCGTACAAGCAGAGGTCATGTGACTCCTGGGAGGCAGCCCAACATTAATGACAGGCGGCTGACTGGGAATATGAGCTGAAACCCAGGCGTGTTAACGGAAACCTGATCCCGGGAGGATCAGTGAACGGTCCGGCTCTCCCTCCGTCCTCGGGGGACACCATATAACGAGACTGCTTCCCATTTTCGTCCTGTATTTAAGGACACGGTTTTCATGGGGTTTACGGTTTCGGTTTCTTCTGTGACAAAAACAACATGATCGGCTCCCCCTCCACGCTGACCCCCAGTTAAGGGGCGCACACGCGAGGCGCTGTTAATTACAGGCTGGGACATTCAATTAAGGTCACCGGCATAAATCTCTGTGGGAGGAAGAGGGAGCCGGCGAGCAAGCAGTCGGAGGAGGGAGCGTCCCGGGTTCCGGCGAGAATACAGAGACATCCACGGGAGACCGTGTGTTCATGGCGAGGCTGGGATGTCGTAACTAGGGAACCAGAGGAGGAGGCTGTAGACCGAAACAGTGAAACACTGCTTCCTAGTGAAAACGACAGACAAGATCGCCGCAGGCCGGCACGTGGACTTCTCAAACTCCGTTTTTCTTAAGAACTAAAACTTTGAATAGCAGAGAAGCTTGAGGATGTGCTGCTGTCTGTGCATGGCCACTGGGGGGGGGGGGGGGGGGGAGTTAGATGCCTGATCTGCCACTACAGCCCACTCAGCGGCGCGAAAAAAGGAGGGAATATAAAGCGGACGAGTGCAGGGGAGGCGGCTTAATCCCTTCACCGACATCCACATCGAGGCAGCTTTCCTGAACTGCTACAACTGCACGGAGCTATTAAATCAATTACAGATAATCAATTGTACAAAACAAATGGCCCATTAATTACTCTAAGTGAATTAGACTTAAACACTGTGTGTTAATGAGGCATCTATTAAAAATGTATCTACAACAGTCAATAAAAGGCACAGGGCACAGGGCAGACCCGGGAGAAGCTTGGTCCAGCTAGTTTCCTTCTTTAACCTAGCTTTCTATCTCCATCAGGACCCCAGAAGGGTAATCAGGTCACTGCAAAATGCCAGGGAAAGAAGGCGATGGCTCAGAAGTCGCGTATCACTGCCTGGACTGTAACCCATGTCCTTACAGATGTTTCAGTGCATTATGATCTGGTTCGGTTTCACTAAAAGGAGAACATGTCAGTGAAGGCCAACAAACCTATACAATACCGCAGTGTGATCTGACTAGTTATATCACGGCGGATATAAGTTGTAAAAACACAAACAGCGCCACCGCAGGACAGGAGGCCTGCATGCAGGCCTGCCAATGTTTGACGGAGAAAGAGGGCGAGTCCATTAACTCAACATTGCGATCGGCTCCTGAAAAATGCACTTCAGATGGACAGGATCCTTAGTGGGTGTGCAAATCTCACGCACGTTGCAAATGTAATATTTCAAGCATGTGTCCTCCTGTCCTTTGTGCCAGCTGTTGCCTCCCAAAGCGCCAATCCAGAGAATGACCTCCTCCCCCCCCCCCCCCATCACAGTGCTACTGCACCCATTTCCAAACGCATGCTTCGGGTGGGTGGGGCCAATCTCAAGGCCAGCCCCCAAATGGCTAAATAACAAATGGGCAGCGAGTGCGGGGCCATCTCCCTGTCACAGGTACCCACAAACACACAAATCCACAAATCACCCCCCCCCCGCCACACACACACACACACACACACACACACACACACTCACAAACAGCACCACCCAGCCAATGCCAGCCTTTGAGACTAAGCTAACATAGCAGCGACACCTAAGAGCTGAGGGTGATGGGAGGCGAGCGAATCAGCGGAGGCAGGTGGCAGCAAACTACACAGCATGAACCTTTAACAATTCCGGGAAGCGAAAACCCTCTTAAGCGAGCTCGACGTGTGCTGCAAGTATTCCCATAAAACGCCGACTGATCGATACAGTCTCTGCCTGCCTGACCACCAGGGCCGCCTCCCAGTCATACTCCCTGATTGGATAACGGCTTCACAGACACAAAGCATTTGGTTAGCAGGTTCTAGCAGGAAATCACCCAACATGTGTCCACCAGGCACACTCAGGCATTTCCCGGTACTGTATACCTCACAGCACTGTTGCCCAATTCAGTCCTCAGGGACCTCGCTAGACAGCCCACATTTTTGCTCCCTCCCAGCTCCCAGCACACCTGAACAATCAAGAACGAACCAAACAATCAAGAACACCGAATACCTAGTACGGGTGTATTGGGAGCTGGGAGGGAGCAAAAATGTGGACCGCCTGAGGGTCCCCGAGGACCGGATTGGGAAATACTGCCTTGCGGCTATTCTGTAATAACGTTCCAGAGAATTCTTCTTCGCTGTCTTAGGGATCGGCTTCTGGAAGCTAAATGGTGAAGCATGGAGCAGCAGGCTTTAATCGCCGCGGCACTTTCGGAAATGACAGCTCCAGTGATGTGCTTATGATGGCAGCCAGTAGCAGTTTCAGGCAGACTGGTACGTCATTTATCCCAACACCCATCGCTAACAAGTCAGTCGAGGTCTCCCAGTGACAGGTCAATCGGGGACTCGGGGGCACGCAGAGAGATGTAAGCGTACAAGACGACAGACAAAATGGGCTTACGGCAGAGTTCTGGGACCATACCACGGCAGGGAAGCCGCCTAGCGGGGGGTGGACAGGTTTCTCGCCGGGGAGGTGAAACCAGATGACAGGAAACACCCATAAAAGAGACGGGACAGGTGTTGTCCTCAGGCCCCCAGAGGACCACGGGTCCCAGGACACTGTGACCGGACACGGCCTCTCACCCATCCTCACACACCCTCCAAAGAAATGAAACACCACTAGAAACTAATTCTCTGAGTTTAACCCTCTCCCAGAGTGTTTCCACACATAGTTTTAACTTTTTAATCTGAGTAATGGAACACAAAAGTAGCCAAAACGCATTTTAATCCAATTACTGTCGGCGTGACATTTCTATGGGAGCATTCAGACCCTCTGTCTCCACCCAGGTCCGGAGAAGGCTCCTGTGACTGTATGAAGCAGGAAAAGAGCCAGCTAATGCCTGTCAATCACTCTGCCGGACCAATCACAGCTCTTATCCGGGCTCTCAAATGCTCCGCAACCATCGGCGGACCCTTGGCGGCGCATGACGGCCCTCCGCAGGCGCCCGAGGTGTCGCAATCTCCACGTTTAGTGAGTCGGTACTCACGATCGCTAAAGACTCGCGTTGTGGCAAAAAGGTTTTGGGAGAGCGATTCGTCTGAATGGGCTGCGTTTGGACCCAGACGTACTTCAGACATGAATGGATCAAAACTTTCCAAAGGAGAAGAGTCTTCGAGAGCATGAATCCACACGCATGTGTGGCGGATACGGTACAGGTAAGAAGGTCCGACCTACAGTCGGAGGATTCGGCTTGGCTCTGTGTGTGTTTGCGTGTAACACGTGTGTGTGTGTGTGTGTATAAATATGTCCCCCCTGCACCCAGCACTGCTCTGTAATACACTCCCAGTACCCTCAGATCACTGTGTACTACTCTGCTGTGCCAGCCATCACAGAAACTGCACAGAGACTACATAACCAAGCAGTCCATGAAGTTCTCGTACGGCGCGACGCACCGACATGTAAAGAGCGCATAAACACACAGACGCGCGTGCTCAAGTGGAAAGAAGAACATGAGAGTGCAGAGAAAACTTAATCTGCCTGACGTTCCCTCCTCTGCCGCTCTAGATGCACAATGCTCCCTTTGAGCGTGACAGAGAGTGCCTTTAAATCGATTTCCATTTGCAGAAGGCCACTTTACGTTTTTTTTTCCCCGCACTTGCTGTTGATGTTTTGTATTTCCACAAGCAGACGGGTTTTTTCACTCTGCAGCAGCGGCTGCCCTGACATTTGCTGCGCCTCCATGATGCCCCACCTCCTCCCCCCCTCCCCACCCCACCCCCCACCGCGGGGGCATAAATATCTGTGAAATATCACACATATGCAAGCCTCGTTTAAAGTCCATAAGAAATCTCACACACCAAGATGCATCTGAAGAACCTCTGTGGCTGATCCAGTCCTGACCCCGGGTGAATGAGGTCATCTATTTTTTTTTTCGTCTGAATCAGAGGTGGGTTAGGAAGCTCACCTCCCCCCAAAGGCCCTCTGGCCACAGTTCACTACCTCCGGATTTCAATTCCAAGGCCTTATCCATGGAAACATATTCCCCCCATCAAGAAAGCGAGAGTAAAAATCACAGGATGAGAGCCGGGCATGTTGGCAGCCAGCTGTTTGGAAAGCGGCAGTATGAAGCTCTGAGTATCAGACAGTAAACGCTCCGATATTACTGCTGTTTATACACACACAAACAGTGCATTACAAACTCAAAAAACTCCAGGATATTACGTTTCGTTGCACTTTTACATTATAAAAGTTACTTTGTTTTACATTGTAATTTCATTGTACCGGTACTTTTTACAATGACAATAAAGGCCTTCTATTCTATTCTATTCTGGTCAGTGTTAAAACTACAATTCCTGAAAGACGGCAGAATTATTATGCCAAGTAAAAAATTTAAATAAAAGTCCGATCGTTCTCTTACAAGCTACATGAGCTGGAGTGCAGCTCTGTGGATTTGGACTCGGACCTGGGAATGACCTTGTATGTCACTTAGAATTAAAAAAAAAAAAAAAAAACTTTCTGAATAAAAAGTAAATATGTCTTTGCAAACACAGCACAATGCACCATTTACTTCTGCAAATAAACGCGAAATATAAAGGCGGGTTTGTAAGATGTGGCGGAGTGAGGATGCTTCCGAACATCTGGGACCAGCTGGCCACACGCCCCTTCTCCCGGAGACGTACTCCACAATCAATCATCGATCGAGGGAGGAAATATGGCCACCTCGCCTTTATGTCACTCGTCTCGTATCCGGGGTCACATCGCAGCTCGTTCCGCGGATCTCCGTGCTCCTGACAGAGCCGAGCTTCCTGAGTTTGGTCGCCGGGAACAGACCAACCAGGACGGAGGCGGCGAGCCGAGAAGCTCGAATCCTTTCAGCGCCTTTCATCACGTCGCCCCGGCAGCTATGGAAACGCGGCTCTGTTTACCAAATGGAAAGTCAGGGCGAATCGCTCTCGAGAAGGCAGCACACAGGCAGTAAGGCGCTATATATGCGTTTGAGACCTTTAACATGTCCAGGGGGACTGTGGGCATATACATTTAAAAAAAAGAGAACTCATGACGCAATACAGTATTTAAAGCCGAATTAGTATTAACAAACCAAGCTGTAAATACTTACTCATTTCATATAATTTTCAAATACTGCCTTACACACGTCTTATGTGCATAAGAAGTTAAGTATGGTCATCGAAGTCCTTCAAAACTGGCTTTAAAGGTGCATGGTATCATAAAGCAGCATCTGCAGCCCGTAAATCACAGCCCATCAGGACGATTAGGTGAAAAACGTAAACCAGATGTCACGCAGCTCATCCGTTCTGTTCAGTATATCGTTCAACTACAACACGTCTATTCATGCGCGCCGTGTGGCGACGGGGGCCCAGGACGCAAGGCCGTTATATTTGAGAACGTGCAGATCAGCCAAGGCGTACATGGAAGGGCGGCCGTCCAAAGGCAAGCCGCCGTGAGAATCCGCCTCTGTCTGGTGGAAGCCCAGCAACTCGGAACCTGGGGGCCAACTCTTGACCAAACGCGGCCGATCCGTGCCAGGGAGAGGCGGAGGAGAGGAACGCTCAGAAGCCGGGGCAGAGAGAAAGAAAGAAAAAGAAAGAAAGAAAGTGAAAAAGAGCAAGACAGAAAGAAAGGCCCTTTTCTCCCTTGTCTGGGGACTGTATCTTACACAGGAAATGAACAAGCTTTCTGTACACCGTCCAGCTTCTGAATCAGCTGTTCCTCACACCCGGCTCCACTTTTCCATTTCAACATTTTGGTGCCAGTAGCTGAGAGCGAGAGCAGGCCGTCTCCCGTCCTCCTCCACCTGATCGTAGCTCTTCCCCAATCTCACGCTCGCCTGAGAAGCCATAACAGAGTCAGGCCAGAGAGAGATGGCGCCTCTGAAAACGGGGCCATTTTATCAGGTCTAGCAGGGTGCGTAATTCGGCCAGCCGGGCTGGGAGTGAGGGTTGGGGGGGGGGGGGGAGGGGATACACACCAGAGAGTTCTCTCTCCCCGCGTCTGCGACGTGGACGACAGCCAGAATTAGTAATAAAGTGCTATAAGCAGAAGACAGGAAATACTGGAGAAGTCGAACAATGTTATGACAATGCTTATAACTTTTACGGTGGGGCCCGGCCGCACATCTGCACTGCATCAGGCTCTCACTAGGGCCCATGGAGAGGAAACCATTTTTATTCCTGGCGCACAACAGCTCTATCCAGATGTTATCGCTTTGCCAACATCCCCCCCCCCCCATTAATGTGTGTGTGCTTCTGCGTGGGGGGTGGTGTGTCTGTTAAACGCGCACATAGACAGGACTACCCGCCCAAAAAGTAAGCGGCAGACCCGTGATCGGAACGCTGTAATAAATTAATATGGTGATCGATTTAGCATGAAGGAATCCGGAATGAGTCTCAGACGCGTTGACAGGAAGTGGCTTCGCAGGATCATCGAAATGCATCCCGGCATCCATCCCATGCTTTGGAGACCCTCAGGGCGTGTGTGATGGCCCCAGCTTCGGGACCGAGGCTACCCAGAGTCACATTATCCCACTGACTCATCACCATGTACATGCAGGCAAAAACCCCGCCCCCTTTCGATGGGAGTCAGCAACAACTAGTGGGAGATTTTACCAGGAGCTTTGCATTGATGAAACGAGATCTGGAATTAAGCACATTTCAGTTCGCAGGCGGGAATCAGCGATGGTGGTTTGCTTACACTGCTATGACGACGCACGGAAACGCTTTTAAAGGCCTATTAGAAATATTAGACCAATACAGAGTAACAGAGTTAATTAGATAGAATTATCTGTAGGGTATGAGCATTGTTTCCAGCTCCGGAGGAGAACACAGAGCAGAGAGCTCTGCGATAATGAGCTTTTATTAGTAAAGCAAGCCTAATTGTGGTAGACACAGTAATGCTGTTTAAGAAGCCTTTGTTTATTCTTTTAAGCTATTATTCTCCACGCTACAGTAAATTTCATTCAGAGCTCCGCTTTGATTATAACGAGTCGAATACTTTTTTTAAGGTTTAGTTTTATCATTAAATACAGATCAAACTTAAACTCACCGAGGATTAGACTCGATTCTATTCCAGCAGCCACCTGACTGATCCCGAATGCGCTTTTCACAAGGCAAACAACAAAAATCTAATTTAAGTTCCTAAATATAAATAAATAAGCGGGTCTTATTTCCCAGGGGTGCAGCCGGCGGTAGTGGCAGGGATCCGCGGCTCATGGAGACACGCGACGCCAGCGTGTCACATTCCGCATGGCCGACCCCCGCCTGTGACTCATCGATAACGCGGCCGGCGTGGCGATTACAGAACGGTGGCTGTCAATCCCGGCCCAGGCCACTTAAAGAGCTCCACACATCCCCTGCCACAGATAGCGTGAGCAGGATGAAGCTCGTCATTCGGGAGAGGATCGGGAGGACCGGCGGGGACAGAAGCGGATGTGAGGTTGCCGCGGAGATCGGCGTAGGAACCATGGGGGACGGGGAGCAGGCCCTCCAACAAATACTTCAGACACTGTAAGTGGAAACTGAACAGGGGCTGGAGAACCCCACGCCCCATCGCCCCATCCAGCCAGATTCCTGTTCCAATTGGTGGCTTTCGCTCCCGCGCACGGGACATGCAGACTGTCTGTGCACTGGAGACGGTTATAATGGGACGCTATAGGACTGAGACACACTATGCAGATTGATAAACTTGGGAAGCAGCACTTAAGATCAACGGCAGACAGGAAGAGGGCACTGGTGTTTGCACGAGACAGCTAACCAATCGTTTTAATGCGACTGCCCGTCTGGGTACACACGCAGCCAATCAGGCTCATCAAACGGAATAAACTGGATGAAGTGTTCTTTGTTACGACGGGCGGATGCTGGCTGGCTGTCACCGACCTCAAATGTCGCAAGGTGGATAGAGTAGCCTTACAGAAAAAGGTCTGACACTCACGGGGGAGGGGGCATCAGGCGGGATTCGGCATGGAGGCCACCAATTCCTACTAATAATCCGTTCGGCTCGGCTCGCCCCCCCCGCATGACCCCGATAAACATTACCCAAAAGAAATATGTCTTTCCTTTGGCCTGTCATCCTTAAGGGCACAAATTAAAGTCATACCTTTACCAGGCTAGAAAGAGAGCAGCTTCCTCCCCAAAGGGGACTCGTTTGTTTGGCGTTTCAAATGTACTCAAAAACAAACGCGCCGAACATACATGTTCGCCTACAGACGAACATGCATCCAAAACCGATACGGCTGTTCGATGCGTCACCGAAGGCCAGCGGAGACCCAGCTGGAGTGTGTTGTGATAAAAGAAAAACATATATATGAAAATAAGATGTACAAACATGTTTTTCTTTTGTTTTAATCTGCTGGTTTTGGTAATATAACACTGGTTAGAGGGATTTGCCTTTAAGCTTGATTCGAAACACATGCTGGCATCTCTGCATCACCCCATTGATCTCCAGGAACAGGGCGATTCATATTTGAGGGGACGGACTTGGTGCGCGCTTTGCGTGCGTTTCCAACACACGTTCCTGCGCTGTGGGCGTCCATATTCAAACAAAACAACGCGTCAGGAGAAAACAGCAGTTCCCCAACACGCCAACGTGACTGACGGACTCCAAGTTACTCTGACAGTGTCGGACGGAGGCGAGCAAACAGGTGCTGCTAACAAATGTCGCTAATGCAAAAGACTGTAAATGCGAGGAATGAGGCACCGTTTCGGCTGTGATTAGTGTGCTATCTCACCCGCCACAATAACCAGTGACTTACTGCTGGCTTCATATCTACCAGGAGGCAGCCAGATGTACCATCCAAATCCGTAATAAGGAACCTGCTTCGTTCCTGTATCAACCAGCAGATAAATCTGACGGCAAAAAATGTTTAAGTAATCTCAATGTCTTCCAGTTATTGCAGTGTAAATAAACCCCATTTTTCAGTCATATTCATAAGATCCACTGTCTATAACACAGATTCTCTTTGCCATTAAACCCCAGATCATATAAATCACTTTTAAAGCCAGATGATTGGAAGCAATGCAGTAACAGTGAGGCAATATCTTCCTTATGCCATTTCATTTGTACCTGTCAGCTGTTTAATATAAATGATCTTTTTGCCTCCCCCCCCCCCTTCAGTAAAAGTGAATCTGGTAAAAGTGTCTTTTCCTTTAACGGCTCAAGCTGGGCGGCGTCCAATCAGAAGAGGCAAGACAGCTGGGCACTTCAAGTCCGGGCTGGCCGCAGCGAAAGCCCACAGCCCACTTCCCGAGCCCACCCTATCGATATGTCGTTCAGACCCTCTGGCTATTTTTGATGGAAAGAATGAGAGTTGGGAGGCTTAAAAAAATAAAAAATCATGAGGCTTCGTCTGGTAACCATTACCCCGACTCTGTGACCACAGGCCCTTTCTGCGTTAATAAATTCATCCGCGCACTATTAGCAGGAAGCGGGAACATGCTTTCCCAAGCTAATTGGACACAGGTAAGTGAGCGTAGGGTCTCGAGAGCCAGCGGCAGGCGCGCGGTAATGAATAGGGCTTCTACTGTCGCTCAGCCATTACAGTAAGCGGCTACAGCGGGCCCACGCCGCCGCGTTAGATAATCCGCCGCGTTGCCATGGCGTCGGCATAAAGCCAGGAACGGCCTTGAAGTCGGATGCTCTTTGAAGGCTTCCTCTTCCACTCAGAAATATGCGGCTTGGTCACGCGTGGATATTTTTATGCAGAAATTAAGTTCACATGGCAACAAGGTAAAAACGCGGAGCACGGATAAATTCATGGGGGCCTTTTTAGAGTCAGGTAGGGATAGAGAAATGTCACTGGTGGGATTAAGGGTCTCTGAAAAAGGGGACATGCATGCTGGTTGGGGGTCGACTGGCTGAGGAGCGTGTAGGTTTGACTCAGGATGGTGCATCACCATAACCGCTAAAGGGGGAGGGCACAGGTGGCAAACCAGGGCCCAGCTTAGGGCCGGGGCTTGCCAGAGTGGTTAAACAGGCCCTCATCAGATCCCAACCCGCTGGAAACGAGGTCCCTCTCTAACCTTGGACCCGCAAGCTGCCAAGCAATGACTCACCGACCTGAGGGCTGGAGCCGGCACCTCATTAGAATTAATGATACCCGATTCCCGCCGCTTCAGCTTCACGTCTGACGCCGGCTACAGGGCAGAGCTAGGAGACGCGCGGAACAGCCGTCCAGCGCCGCGTCCGTGCTGTTAACGTCATTATCGGGCTCATAAATAAGCGGGCCCTCCTGCTCGTTAGTGCTCTCGCCAGGGCAGGAACGCCACGGCAGGAACACGGACCTCCACCCACCCCCACCCCCCCACTCCACAAAAGTGCACAGTTTTCCGAAATGTTCCTTACTGGAGGTTCAGGTTCCGTGTCCCGCCGATTCGCCCATTCCAGGTCCAAGACTTGTTCAGAATTTTGGATCTTGAGGTAAACCCCCACCCCTCCCCCGCCCCACAGCCGTGGACTGAGCGTGCTCAGTGAGCCATGGCAACGGAGGAAACAAAACATGTTTACGTTGAGAAAATAAAACGTGGAGGAGGAGCTCAGAGTTACACCCATTCCAACTCCAACTCCAATGCAGAGAGCATTTGCAGCTTGACGGATGGGGGATTATGAAGCCGCCCCACACACAGAATGCACTGGAACCTCCATCCCCCACCCACAGTTTTTTGTGAATAAAGCCATCGGTCCGTGTGTAACTCCCGCACGTCCTACGGGGGTATTAACCTCCTGATTTTGGGCCTCATTTCAGAGAGGCCCAAGGCACAAAGCAGAGCATTAAGAAGCAGAGTTACGAGAAACAACCAATTCCCGGCCTCGTGTCGACCAATGGAGGCGCTGCACGTGTCCCTGGCCTGCACTCACCCAAGCGGCCGCGTCCTTGTGGCTCAGGCACACGGGGAGCTTATTAAAGCCCAGACACAACAGCAACCAGCTGGTCTTTCCCCCGACGGCTCATGGACCCTCTGCTATATGCTCATATACAGATTCCCCGGCTTGAGACCAACACGATTGAATTGTGATCCGTATCCCACAGGCCGTCTAGACAGGTAGGACCAGAGGTACATGGAATTATCACGGAACACAGCACGATATTAAATTGAAATTGATGTTTATAGGTTCATCATGGTGGAATGGCTACATATTACATTAAATGGGATGAAAAACCGTTCGGTTCCACCGGCAGCGCAGCCAGATTCCTAGGAACAGAATAAATTAGCGGAGCCTTCCTGTACGGATTCCGCACGAGAGTCCTCTTGAATAAAAGAAGTCTGGCAAGGCTTCTACAGCTGGCCCCCACCTCTCCACTCAAACAATCCTCCCCCCTCCCCAGCCCACCCTTCCACCCTCCCGCCTACTGAAAAATAGGCCCCCGGACGTCCTGAGTGCCGCTAATCTGAGGTGTGCGGGAGGCGTTCTGCCACGGGCCAGAGAAACGAGGGCTCTTTCCCCATTGGGTGGCAGCATGGGCAGCTGGCACCTTTTGGGCAGAAATTAGCTTGGCAAGATCAGGTTGCATCATGATCCTCCAGCACGCCGGGCTGCACAGATAATTATTTTTTTGGGGAAAAAACAAAAATTACAATACAAAAATTCATGTTAAATGGCGACGGTCCCAGCTGCAATCCAGCCGGGATATGCACATAATCCCCTCGATTTCAGGAGAGCATTTCCTTTGGGGGGGGTCAGGAGGTAAACTCAGGATGCGCGCTAGGCCCACCTCTGACGTCAGCCCCGCCCCCTTGCCGGAGCAACGCTCCACTGCGTCAACTGCATTTCAGGCGGGAAACCGCGGCTGTAATTTGCTGTGCAGATTTCTCTTTTAATGTAAAATGCGTAGCTAACACCATTTGGACGCCTGTCCTACAAGCCGCTCTAAGACACCCACACTGGAGGCCCAGGGGGGGCAGGATTAAGCACACGGATGGCTTCTCTGTGCAGAATCCTGTGTGTGTGTGTGTGTGTGTGTGTGTGTATTTGCGTGGAACATTAACGCTTCTGCATCTTTCACAGTCAAATACACAATTTCAACAGACAAATGGAGAATGGCCGAATGAAACAAGATCAGAAGGCAAGTAAGAACTTTATTTCTCTAAAGCTTGTTAGAAGGCTAGCCTTGTCCCGCCTTCTACAGCCTCAACGTTCAGGTCAAAAAGCAGCATAACCAGAAACACTACTGATTTAACAACATTCAAAAGTTCCTCCTGAAATGAGTTCAGAAAAAAGGCTTTAGATGGTGTGAAGGCCGACCAATCGGTGAACGGAAACGCGAGTCGACGCCCCGCCCCTTTGGCATGCACCAGGCCCCCGGTAGCCCTGACCTCTGAGCCAAGCTTTATGAATAACGAGAAGGCACATCTGCTGTGATTAATAACCTGTTTGTAAAAACATACATGTCCCTAACAAGGCTTTAATAAAGCTAAAATTAACACCACGTTTCGAAGCTTCACACCCTCCAAGTCAGCGTGACTGCCTGGAAGAGCGCGGCGAGCACATTTGCACAGCACATTTGTCCGATAAAAAGCCTCGCGAAACCTTCGCTCCCAGCCCGACACGGTGCTTCTGCAGTCTGACGCTCGGGGGCTCGCAGGATCGCGTTACGCTTTTAACCGGGAGCACGGACACGGCGGCACTGAAATCCCGTCGGTATGTTACGTAGGCGGAGCGGTACGATCAACGTCGCCATTGTGACCCAGTGTTTCTCTGTCCTCCCAAGAACGATGGCCAAAGAGGCGGGTTCATTTTAACACGCTACAGATACAAAAAGGATGAAGAGGCAGGACCATACCAATTAACAGACAACATCTGTGTCATCAGATCCAACTTTACTGTACCGGCAGTATAATATACATCAACAAAGGTTGTGTTACAGAAACTGACGTGCCTATTACACATCTGTTGACAAACGAGTATAAACACACATATACAATACAAAGAAAATTAAAACATTTCAATGCTGTCTATAATTACAATGGAGAGATGACAAGTTAACCCTAAACATATCCAGAGTATATTTCAGGATGTTGCAGCAAATAAGCAATTAGCTTGTCGTGCCCGTTGGAGGTCAGATCAGTACAGAGGCTATCATCGCGATGGCTTCAAAAAAACCATATGAACGGAACGCTTTGTCAGTCGCGGTGGAGCTCAGATTTTATGCATTTAACACGCGTGCTTCCAGACGCAATAAAAGGGTTCGCAAAACACGTCTTTCGTTCGGTTCGAGGCCGACTCACACAATGCCACGTTGCCCGCTGCCCCACCTCGTTCGCCGTTCGCCTCAAACCGAGGAGCAAGTGTGAGCATCGGCGTGAGTAATGGGACCCAGGGGAAGGATGATGATGATGTCACAATGGCCCGCCGTTCCTACGGCAACTATATCACCGTAGTGATGGACGGCTCCCTCCCTCGTACCGGCTTGGAGCAGCATCAAGCTGCTACCAGAAAACGGGCTACGCTGAAGGTGCACATTCAGCTGCAGAAAACAGCTTTTCATAACGGTAATAAAACTGCTCCTTCAGGTTTTTCCCTCCACACAATAGGGAAAAGAAGCAACAGTAAAAATCACCACGAAAGCTGCCAGGAGAAAATATTCAGGCAAGAAGTAAAAAAAATAGTTCCCTGCTATTAAAGAATGCAAAAAAAAAACAAAACCAAATACACTTCTACTTACAGAAGACAAACAGAAGAGATACCGAAGGCAGGAGCCAAATCAGCACAGAGTAAAGAGCTCTGATTATTAACAAAAAAAGGTGAGAAATGTCAAAGCAACGCAGAACGTTCCAGCAACAGGGCGTCCATCGATCCCTGGGCTTCTTGCCAGCCGAGGTGGGCCACGGGCCGCTATCTGATCGGCGGCGAGCTCACCTGACATTCAGGCGCAGCCGATCTCGGGCACCGGGGCAGATGGAGTACATCAAACCGAATACGGTGGCACACAAAGACTGAATTTAAAATTCACCACCGACTCGCTGTGGAATCTGTGCATCGGAAATGAATTTCACAGCAGCCTATTGCGGATCTTCTCGCCCTGCCAAAATTACAGACGTGTAGCTTGGCGTCAGCGGTCAGGACAGGGTGCTCCAAAATTAATAATAAAAGTTTCAAAACTTAGATATAAAAACATAAATGACTGCAGTTGTTGGGTTATTTTTTTAAACTCAAGAGCAGAAAAAAAAGGTAAGACAACCTCAAGCACTAATTCCATAAAGACGGCACATCCTGAACTGTCGACTATTCCATCCATCAGTGGTTCCCATTTAAACCATCGGAATCTTAATTACAGAAAGGTGTCTCAAAGATGCATGGTTATATCAGCGTCCAATAAAACACACAAGAAACCTCGGCTTCGTCAATCCCAGAAATCGCATTTAATCAACATTCCCGAAACCACGGTAAACTGTTTCAAAGTTCCCCCCCCTTTTAAGCAGCAGAAAACCGTCGCAACGTAAACTGCTTTTCCAGCAGGAACAGTTGTTTCGCTGTCTGTCTGTGAATATATCTCCTCAGTAAATAGCTCCAAGGCTCTGCTAAGGAATATTGTATGGATCAAAGAATTCATGTCTTCCTGTATAAAACGACGAGGCCACAAGCTTGCTTGTTTGTCTAAAACAATTAAGCCTGGTATGGGGGGGGGGGGGAAGTTGTCCTGACAAATAGCTTGCAGCTGATACCGCTTTACCAAGTATTTGTGGGGAGGGGGGGAAAGGGGCAGGGGGGGGTCTAAATTAATGATTGGTCAAGGTCCGGGGGCCGTCTAATCTCGGCCAACTGCTCCTTAATTTTGTAAGGTGCTGCCAATTCCAGCTGTCTAGCAAATCAGGAGCAGTATGCATTACACTTACACTGAGGCCTGATTGAATCTGGTCATTATTTGGGCTGATCTCATTTTCACACATGGAACCAATATGCCTTCCAGATGTTCATTTGCAACTGGGCACTCAATGCAACAACTCATCTACACGCGAGGCTGTTTTCTGGGCCCCAGTGCGTCTGACTGACGCCCCGCCCACCCGGCAGCAGGAAAGTGGGGGGGAGAAAAGAAAAAAGTTTAAATACAGGCCCATCCGAAATGGAGAAGGGGGGGTAAAGAACACAAACTCTGCAGTCAGTTACGCTGTCGTGAGTCCGCTTGGATCTGCAAGGGGGCTCCCGCAGCTGGCTAGACATAACTCCGGGTCCAAACTATTAATCTAGCGCTCTTTATTCACTGAATCGAGATTTTCATTTAAATAACTTACGGCAGCAGGGAAAAAAGCAACCCCCCCATACACACCTCCTAAACTCAACATTTTTTTGCATTAGCTCAACTCATTCGTTAGACATAATTATTTTTTTTTTTTTAATCAATCACAGATCTGATTATTAACCGCGCTGAACTGGAGGATTTGGTGATTACCGGACACATATATTCCACTGTCTACGATGGTGGCGGAAAAACTTCTTTTTATTATAAACACTGGGGGGGGCGGTGGAAGGTATTTACAGAGCATATAACGCCAACTGATCGGAGAAGAGGGACAGGGATCCAGGGCCCCGTGGCGTCCTGTCACGGGGGTCCGACCCCATACGGGCCGAGTGGACGTCCGCCTGCCGTCCCGAGGCTCTGACCGGTATTTACGTTCCCATTATCCCCGTCCTTTCAACACAATTAGCGTTCGCCTGAGTCAGCGTGAGGACAGCACTGCGGCGGCCAAACAAATGGCGGACTGAGGACAGGAACATCCTGCCAGCTTAACTAGAGGGAGTCTCCCCTCCCCCCAGCCCTCCCGGCCCCCCCTCGTTCTTCAAAACGGCAAATAGTACAATTACAGTATATAAATAACTATGCCTCACTAGAGCTACAAATTAGAATGAAGTTTGGAACGATGGACGGTCCAGCCCCTTATTTTGCTTGGCACCCCGTGACCTTGGACTCTATATTCCATTCTTTCATCAACAAATACCTCAGTTTTAGGCTAAATAAACAGTATTGAGACCCAGAACAGTGAAACAGAATGGAAGTGTGTCTGTTCAGCTGAAAATCTGACACTAAAATCAAGGAGAACAGATCCGTCAGGCTGGATTTCCGCTGAACCGAATGGGGATGGGGTCTCCGAGCCGTTGGGCTAACCCCACTGGAGAGGGACGGGGAACAAAGCAACCCCCGGCTCAGTGTGGCCGGCCCGGTCCGGCCCAGTTCGACCGCGGGCGGAGGAAAGGGGCCCACGCCAGTCGGGGCTGTGTCACCACCTGACAAAGACCCCTTATGAGAGATCTTTTCCATCTTACCACCCATGCGGGGCCGTGATGTGTGTTTTTTTCCCTTAAAACCCTGGCAGAGCCTCAGCGGCCCATCGCTCGCCAGCTGCTCTTGGGTGTTGGTTTGGTTTGCGACGGCACCAGTCACATTTCCCATCATTTTATAGACAAAAATAAACAAACAGGTCCAGGAAACGTTTTAAAACAGCTCCCTGTACACCTCAGACATCCAGACCAGTCAGTGAGGTCACCGTCGCCGTCCCTCGGGTGAAGCAGCAGACGGGGGGGTGGGAGGGGGGTGGGAGGGGGGGTGCTACTGAAGGCTCTCTTTCTTTCCCTCCCGCCCCCCCCCCCCTCTTTCTCGCCCATAAAATGTGGCACTTTGTTATGAAATTCAGCTGCAGGTTGCAGAGGAAAGGGCCTCCTTCCCGACTACGGCCTCCATCGGTGACTCTGTCGGATTCACACTGAGGTGCATGTGACCAGGGGAGGGGGAGGGGGAGGGGGGAGAGTTGGGGGTGGGGGGGGAGAGAGATCAAAGCAGGATGTGAGAAAGGAACCAGGGCAACGCAAGACTTTAGGGAGACGACTGGACGTCCCCAATCATGTGACTTAAAAAGCCTTGCTGAAGGGGTCCAGTGTGTTTGAGACACTCCAAGCTCCATCCTAATCAGCTCACCGGCGCCCATGATGCGCCAATCAACACGACGGGCATAATGCTTAACGACGTGGACGGATTGGCCGAGCCACTGGCATCGGCCTCTGGTCACTGCACGATGACGTGTTCACCACGGCAGCGGGCACTGAGAGCCCTGAATGGCAGGCGGTGGTCAGGCTCGCCCAGGACGCCTCTCCGGCACGGATCTGTCCGCCGGCGGTATGGAGATATTACAGGGGCCCGGCGCTCGCGGTATCATGCCTGGCGACCCGGCATTCGCAGTGGAGCCATCATGCTTCGGGGGAACTGTGCCCTCTAATCAGCCGTCTGGGCCAGAGGAAGCTGGACACGCTGACAGCCGATCAAAGGCTTCCTGGAGAGGGGGCCGCGAGGCTCCGTCTGACATGCCACAGATACCCCCCCACCGCCCCCGCTACCATCAGAGTGGATGACAACACCCACCCCTCCGTTTCAGTCGTGATCTTGGGGCTCAGTGGGCTCTGTCCCTTAGCCATAGTGTACAGGAATGGGGGGGGGGTTGTACCACCACGAAGGCCTTTAAATCCTCACTGGAAGGGGCTGCTGTCAAAACCTAATAATCCCAACAAAAGAGGAAAAGCAGAGAGAAATTCCCAAGATTCATCCGGACATCAGAAGCCCAGAGTGACGTCCGCGGCGGCTCCTGTCCGCTTTCGCTCATCCTCATGCCGGTCCGGTGACCGGCTCCCCTGCCTCCTGCTAGTCAGTCACTTCCGGAATCCTCCACTGCAGCTGGCAAACAGACAGCAGCACACGCACACACTCTGCTGCAGTATCTGTTCACAGCACCAACTATCCTGCCGGAACAGCCTCATTTTTCATTTCTCTCTTTATTTTTTGTACCAGGTTCAAATGGATTTCAAAGGCATCCCTGATGAACTTGTTTAGAGACTCCCAGAAAATACAGCTGACCCCCCCCCCCTCCCCCATGCGCAGAAGCATGTCTTCAGATCTGCACTGACACCCTTCAATTATCGGGGGGGGGGGGAATATGCTGGGAGCAGCAGCACATTCAGGAATACAACAAGCACGCCGAAAAAAAAGTATTCGCAGTTCACACACTCCAAAGGGGCAAAAACCATATTTCATATTCTGGGAATGCACTGGAGCCTCTGTGTGTGTGTGTGTGTGTGTGTGTGTGTGTGTGTGTGTGTGTGTGTGTATGTGTGTATGTGTGTGTGTGTGTGTGTGTGTGTGTGTGTGTGTGTGTGTGTGTGTGTGTGTGTGTGCGTATGCGCGCATTGGACACTTTCTGATTATGTTTGCATGGTGTAGGTCCCTTTTTTCACGATTTTTCATTCAGCTTGATTAATTAGTTGAATTATCCTGCTGTTTATACTTCAGGCTAAAGGGAGGAGCAACAGGCGGGGTTGGGGGGGGGATTATAATAATCTGAAACGCGGCTGAAATGAAAGGCAGGGAGCTGAGATATGGTGCGGCTGATCGCGGGGGGGGGGCTTCACGCTTTCGCCTGACATGTGAGGAACTCAGAGGTGATGTGTTACTGCAGATATCAGTAATCAAACGGGGCCGATCGCGTTCATTTCCGCGCGTGATGGGGGGGGGGGGGGAGAGGTCTGTGCAACATGGAGAAATAATACACTCTTGCAAGGAATTCCTCCAGGCCAACAGGCGATTACACGGAATGAAAACCCCCCCGAAGTAATTCAATACATTTGCACTAAGACAATATACTACATACAGTGTCCTCATTCAAAAGGCGCGTCAAAGAACTAGAAGCTACATGCAAAAACGGAAAAAACTACGGAAAGTTTTTGTGGCAACTTTAATGAATCTCATTCCGGATCTGCCGAGACTAGACATTCTGTTTATCTCACTCATCAGAGGAATAATGCTATTTACATTGCACTTACATTCATATTTACTTTAAATCCTAAAAATCTAAACTACCTGCCCTAACGGTTAAAAAAAAAATAAATTTTAAATCCTAAAATATAACAATGAACCCTGATTACATCTCATCCAGCCTCCACAGCAACAAATAAAAGCTAAATGAAGACTGAATATTAACAAAATGGAAAAAAATGCTCCTATAGTTTGTTTTTATGGGTTTAAGCACCAAGCTAACTGATGAAAACCACCTTTCTGATGGTTCAAGTCCAGGGAAGGGCCCTACTGTTGTACCTTTGATGGCTCGAATAAGCGTATCTGTGTAAACGGGACGAATCCGTCACTTTGAGGTCATCGGAGTGAAAGCATGAGCAATAACGTGGTAAAACTGGAAACAAGAAATAAACGTTGATCTGAAAAGCCTACGGCGTGGCCCAATCACATGCCGGTTCCGAGAGGCCACACAGGCGACACGCCCCCACCCTGGTCACATGACCCGGGAGGGGGCTCACACTCCGCAGCCAAGCGATAGCTTGCCGTTGGCAAAACCATCTCACTGCGCTCCACCGAACGGCGAGCTGCGCTTTCTCACCGCGCCCCGCTCTGACGGGCGAGGCCACTGATTGGCTGGCATGACGACAGGTGACGCAGCCAACAGAAAGAATTTTCTGGTGAAGCGCGATACGCCGTTGCTCCACCGTTAGCCAAGCGGTCAACGACAAATTTGCATTCAAACGCAAAGTGTCACAAAACCCAGTGTGTTAAACACTGATAGCTGATAGGAACCAAATCCGGCTGGACACAAAGCCCTGGTTGAAGATGATCTCCAGGCCCCAGGGAGGGTACGCCTTAGCACAGATTACAGCTCCCTCTGTATGTGTACCTCTGTGCAACACATTAAGATTTTACTAATACATCATGGGACAATAACCTCAGTAACAATTACTACTGGGCTCAGACTGTCTCCTCGGCAGTCTGGCCGGGGTCTTCATCACATTAACGCACTGACGTGACCCCACGACAGCGCGGCGTTCCACCACAACCGGCAATTAGCGTCGACCGTATTACAAAACTCACCAGAGAGCTCTCTCTGGAAACAGAACCCACTAAATAAATAAAAATATGAGTGAGCCGAATTGTTATTGGGCTCCGAACAAAGGACGGAAATTGGCAGTGTCTCTTCTCACTGTCAGGGACGCAGAGCCAAGTGGGATCCTGCCCAGCTGCCGTCTCCAGTGCCACACCCTCACAACTGGAAAAAGGCTGATTGAAAAAGCCTTCCTGCCCACAGAGGACTGGCTACGCGGTCACTGTTCGACAGGAGAGGTGGAGACCGATATGGACTTTCTCCACCGCGGTAATAAATACACAGCGACGGCTATTTTAAAAATGTACCATTTTCCAAATGCTCTTCTTGCACAAGCGGAACAATGAATACTGTGAACTACCCAACGTGCGGCGACAAGTCGCACCCTAAAGGGCAAACGGAGATCATCAGCTAACAAGACGTATCTGTTATCAGGTGATACCGGCTAAATATCAGCAGTAGTACTAGTTACTCATGGCAGTGTGAGTAGTATAGTTAGTAATGACCAGAGAAACGACTTCATACACACATGGGGGTCAGTTAGATCTGTCACATTGAGTCACGGGATAAGGAGCGTGTCACAGTGACGGCAATAAGCAGACGACAATACTGTCAATGCCACCGGCAAGCAAAGCCAGCCGTTCCTAGGGTGCCCTTCACGTTCCTGTTAACATAGAGCTTCATAAAACGGTAACGTACTTTTAACAGAGTGCATCAAGTTTTATTAAATGGATTGAACAAAATGGCTCGGGTATCCAATAATGAATTCAATTAATAGCGTATGCATTTCCAATAACCGTCATGGATATAATAAACAGTGGAAGGGAGGCATTGATTGCCTGCCTGATAATTCCGTGTGGCTAATAGTGGGGACCCCTGGGTTGATGTGGGGGTTTAGGAGTGATGCAGGGGGGCTTGCAGTGGAAGGATCTCATCAGCGGCTTCAGCAGACGCACCATGGATGCCACCCAAGGCCCACAGAGAATGCTACACCCGGGAGGAGCGAGGCCCCCACCCCCACTAGTCCTGGGGTTTAACGGCGTGTGTCCTAGAATAATAAACCACCAAAAAAAAAGGAAAACAGCCCCCAGAACAAACACTCTCCTTATGGGACAAAAGGGTCTAAGATTCCTCCCCCCCAACATTTGCTGAGATGTAACCGAGATAGAGGATTCTGTAGCTGTGTGGAAGCCTGGACACGCACGATGCGTTATCTACACCACGCACTGCAGCTATTCACAGAGCTCCATAATGGAAAGGATCAGTATAAACGTCGCGTCGGAGCTGCTGCGGAGCTCTGCCCGAGGTTCGATCTGAAAGTTAACGAAATAAAAAGGACGTTAAGAGATTAGGGCACGATTTGGGGGGCTCGGGTGGAGAAAACGCAGCCGTCGCTCCTCACACCTGCGAACCGCGGCTTACAAGCGAGCGCCCGGTTTGCGGGAAACTTCAGACGGTGGCAAAAGGTCATAAGTGTAAGCGAATAAGGCTGCAGGAATAACAGGAAGATGCTGACATCAAGACCGAGCACGTCTGGTATCCAGGCTGACACCTGAACCCTGAGATCGGGGGTCAACAGGGGAACACACACAAAAACAAACAGCTACTGGTGGAATGGAATAGAAACACTTCATTCATCTGGTTTGTGCACATGCAATCTCTCTCTCCATGAGAGAGACAGATGCACATGTACAGATCTAGAGGTGAGAGCAGGTTTGCGAATCAAAGCCCAAGGTCAGTCAGTGTTCCTGGAGCGGCAGGGATTAAGGGTCTTGCTCAAGGGCCCAACGGAATTATGACTATCAAGCATGGGATTTGAACCCACGACTTTACAGACACAGATCCGTAATGTTGAGCTACTCACCGCCCATAATTAAGTTTTCAAACGACAACCACGTCTCGGTTGAAGCCCGGGGCTACGATACTGCCGCAGCGTAGAAGAAGGGAGCCCGTTACAGTCATTAGGATACTCTATTACTCTTTGGGGCATTATTATTAGCAGTACTATGATTATTTTAATTATCTAGATATTAAATATTACCTCATCACTATTAGTATGCTGTTGTTGTCTGACATCTTTTTGTGTCATCACCCATGGCTTGGCAAGAAAGAGGCACTCAACCGGCAAAGGCTCAGCGTGGCTGTCACTAACCCCACCGGCCTGCTGGGCTATCAACTGCGCATCACTGAGATCCCCAGCTTTTCAGCACCCCCTACAGGATGGGCTGAGTTTTTTTTTTTTTTTTTTTTTAAAAAAAGGTATAACCACAATCTGGCAAAAAATATATAAAAAAATAAAAATGAAGAAAAAAAAAAAAACTGGGCTACAAAAGTAGTTTGGGATCCACAAGTTAAAAATAGTTACAAGGCTGATACTCCTGGGCTATTACTGCCCAGTTACATTTTGATAGATGTTATTTTTATAGATATATGGCATATATCACGTACTATATACACATGCCATTAAGCTGCAGCATCTTGCACACAACCCATTTTCATCACCAGAGCATCAAATTAAATAGGAGTGCCGGCCGGTGTCAAACAGGCCGTAACGCCACCCCCACCCCCAGACCCGGTGCATGACACGATGCCAGGCCAATTAGCGAGTTCTTTTCATCCTTTACCAATAAATTACCAATAACAGTCATCAAAAAAAAAAAAATTTTAAAGTAAAACCAGCATACTCAACATTCACTCTACCCTTCACACCCTACTGTGGGGGAGGGTTCTGACAGGAGTTATGGGGGGGGGTGGGCAGGAGGAATGGGGGAAGCAAAATGCTGATACACACAGTCAGCGTGGCGGAGGCCATGTTATCATCAACAAGCTTTCCACCAGCACTTGACAACTTAACACCCGCGTGGGCCAGAGCCTTATCTAGACTGGAAAAAGGCTTTGAGAAACAGGCAAAGGGCTTTCAAAAGTGAAAGTCACATAAAATGAATGTGTAACATATGATATCAAAGATACGGCACTGCACAGAACCGGATGGTTTGTTTTAAATAGTATTAGCATAATGTGGATAAACGGCACACATGCACACGTAATCAAAGCTGTAATCATTTTAATCATATTATACACACACACACACACACACACACACACACACACACAAATGTACAAAATACCCAAGATTACCCAATACCCAAGATTGATTTGTGAAAGTTTAGCTACAATAACGTCACACAAAAGCAATGCGAGAATCTGCGATGTTTATAACTTCTAAACAAATATTTACAGCACTGACATCCTGAAGTGGCACCGCTGTACAGTAAAAACGCCGGCCGGTGGGAGATTTCACGTCCTACAGTGCGGCTGCAGTCAGAAGAGAACGGAAATGTAAAAACAAGATGGCATGTCAAGTCCTGGTCGCGGCGCCTATTCAGTCGACATACAGCATCATGCAGGAAGATCAAAGACAAGTTTTCGAGATGGGGGGTGACACTACAGAGATCAAGGTGATCAGCAGAAGGACCCCCCCCCCCGGAAAACACCACCTCTGTTCTGCAAGCTCCACAGGCCCAGAAAGTACTGAGCAGGAGAGGAGCTTCGTAAAGGGGAGGTGGGGAGAGAGCACCACTAGGAGAGGAGCACAGTGAAGGAGAGATGGGGAGGGAGCACCACTAGGAGAGGAGCACAGAGAAGGAGAGATGGGGAGGGAGCACCACTAGGAGAGGAGCACAGTGAAGGAGAGATGGGGAGGGAGCACCACTAGGAGAGGAGCACAGAGAAGGAGAGATGGTGAGGGAGCACCACTAGGAGAGGAGCACAGTGAGGGAGAGATGGTGAGGGAGCACCACTAGGAGAGGAGCACAGTGAAGGAGAGATGGGGAGGGAGCACCACTAGGAGAGGAGCACAGAGAAGGAGAGATGGGGAGGGAGCACCACTAGGAGAGGAGCACAGTGAAGGAGAGATGGGGAGGGAGCACCACTAGGAGAGGAGCACAGTGAAGGAGAGATGGGGAGGGAGCACCACTAGGAGAGGAGCACAGTGAAGGAGAGATGGGGAGGGAGCACCACTAGGAGAGGAGCACAGTGAGGGAGAGATGGTGAGGGAGCACCACTAGGAGAGGAGTACAGTGAAGGAGAGATGGGGAGGGAGCACCACTAGGAGAGGAGCACAGTGAAGGAGAGATGGGGAGGGAGCACCACTAGGAGAGGAGCACAGTGAAGGAGAGATGGGGAGGGAGCACCACTAGGAGAGGAGCACAGAGAAGGAGAGATGGGGAGGGAGCACCACTAGGAGAGGAGCACAGTGAAGGAGAGATGGGGAGGGAGCACCACTAGGAGAGGAGTACAGTGAAGGAGAGATGGGGAGGGAGCACCACTAGGAGAGGAGCACAGTGAAGGAGAGATGGGGAGGGAGCACCACTAGGAGAGGAGTACAGTGAAGGAGAGATGGGGAGGGAGCACCACTAGGAGAGGAGCACAGTGAAGGAGAGATGGGGAGGGAGCACCACTAGGAGAGGAGCACAGTGAAGGAGAGATGGGGAGGGAGCACCACTAGGAGAGGAGCACAGTGAAGGAGAGATGGGGAGGGAGCACCACTAGGAGAGGAGCACAGTGAGGGAGAGATGGTGAGGGAGCACCACTAGGAGAGGAGCACAGTGAAGGAGAGATGGAAGGGGGAGCACCCCTGATCACCAAAGCTCGTTCTGTCTGAGATGCTCCCTAATACCAAGCTTCTCACCTCCACAGATTATGCACATTTTACAGAGGAATTATTTATCACAAATGATAGTTCAGATATTCTCCTCCATGCTCGCAGGAAAACATTGGGAGATTCTAATACGAATGTGTGCAAAATGGCCTGGAGCAGGTTCCACTAAGAGCTTCAAAAATCATCACCTTCATAAGGCGCCCCCTAATTCCCCAACTGCGGCCTGAGTTTTCAAAGCAAGCACAAAGGCGATTAAAAGGACACACTTCAGGCAGCCATTCAAACTGTTTGGAAACACAAGGATTGTCACAGACAGATGTACACGAATATTTTAAAAACGAGAAAAAGCTTCCAGGCGGAGAGAAAAAAAAAAAAACTTACAGTAGGAAAATCTCAGGGGAGAAGGAGGTTAAGTTACGGAATATGAAACCAAACGCAAAAAATATCAGAATAATTGCTGGGAAAAGGTTAATTTCTGAAACCGAAGCGTGTGGCACGCAGCCATTTGCCCCACGATAAAGAGTTTGACATGGCAAGGAGACAGGAGACGCCTGATATGACAAAGGCGTGAAGGAGATGTAACAAAACAAGGGGAAGCATTCGTCTGCGTGACTTGGGCAAATCACAACACACAGACTGACACACACACAGACACACGCGCGCGCGCACGCACACACACACACACACACACACACACACACACACACAGACAGACACATGCACAAACACACGCACACACAGACACATGCACAAACACACGCACACACAGACAGACAGACAGACAGACAGACACACACACACACACACACAGAGACACAGACACACACACACACACACACAGAGACACAGACACACACACACACACACACACACACACAGACATACACAGACACACACAGAAAGACACACACATAGACAGATAGACACACTTAAAAATGCACAAAAACTGAAACTGATCCCAGCACAATAGGAGTGCCCACAATAGTACAATATTCCACAGTTAATTAGCACTGGTACAGACCCGAAGTGAGTCAGTACCCTCTCAGACACCCCCGCACCAAGTACACTTTGACTTAGGGTAAGGGCACGCCACCCACCCCCCTCCCCCATCATAACAGAGGCTCCGGTAAGAAAAAGGTCACACTGGGGGACACAAAAAAAATAAATAAATCCATACGTTACCATGCCGATGCGTTTCCCATGGGAATCACAAAGTGTATCTGAAAGGGGGTGGGGGGGGCATTCAAGTAAAAACCAAAAAAAAAAAAAAAAAAAAGAAATATTCCTTTATAGAGTTGCCCTGAGGGGATGCACAAAACTTTGTGCCCAGAAGCGGAATTTGTTACTTTCTGTGTGTGTGTGTGTGTGTGTGGGGGGGGGGGGGGGGGGGGGGGGGGGGGCGGGGGGCTGCTTGCAGCCACGTTGTGAATCCAAACCACAACCTTTAAAGATCAGACGGGAAAGACCGGCGGCACTGGTGGCAGCGCCAATCGCACCTCACAGGACGCCACGCCAGCGCAGTGCCGGCTGCCGTCAAGCAACGCGGGCAGAACACAGAACCACCGAGGCTTTCATTGGCCTCCTCGCCCTGCAGCGACTCCGCCCATTTTTTTCCCCCTACCTGCGACTCACAAAAGTATTCCTGATGACTTGCGAACAAATTTATTGAAAAGTATACATATAATCTATTTATTGTAAGGAAGCGCAGGGAAAGCTCGCAACAATCCATCCCTGTCCTAATGAGCAGCACAATCCCAGAACCTGATTCACCACTTCCTGAAGGTTCTGTTACGATCCGATCCCCAGCTCCACCCGAACGTCACACACTCGCCGACTCGCCTCAGATAATGACTTAACCACACGGTGCACCACGCCCGTCCCTGGGGGCCGCCAGCGCCGCCCTGATCTGCATGGGAACGGCAGCGTGGCATGCCCACGGCGACACGCAGGACCGCGAGAGGCGCCGCTCAGCCTGATAAGGAGGGGAACCGGAACCTCCCTGGCGGGCGGAAGGTCACCTTCAGCGGGTATCTCCACCAAGCCGGGAGCGAGGAACTGAGGAAAATCGCATGGGAAATAAACCTAATCATAAGGTTTGGTTTCAAAACCAAATAAAAATAAAATAATCAGTGGTTATTCAAAAAGGTTAAACGTTTAAAAAAAATTTAAATCGGACCTTCACAATAAGATCATAAATCTTTGTCATGATGATTCCTACATCCTGCCCTGAATTTAAAATTCCCAATCAAAGAGAATGGAAATGCCCCCCCCCCTTTCAAAACCAATTACTGTCATGCCTCCACAGTAACACCCCTCCCCCACCCCCACCCTCTTAGGGAAGCTGTACCATTAAATTCCTGCTGCACCGCCTGTAGCATTTCGATGATGACACACGAGATATCACGTCTTTAGAGTACCTGCCCTTTACCCCGCCCCCCAGTTTGCATCATGGCGCAATCCAGAGAACAGTACCTCCCTGCTGGAGACACGCTTTCGCCTGAGGTAACAGCCACAGACAACAAAATGTTCTCTAAACGCATAAGCGACTGCAGGGTGGACGAGTCTGACGACCAGGATTAACTCTGATGATGCAACCCTGCATGACCATCAACATCATCTTCCAAAAATCACGCGCGTAGCCACGCCAAAAATAAACCGGCCGCGCCACCATCGCCCGCCGGCCCGCTTACGTCTTACGGATCAGAGCCGCTTATGGGAGACGCCTCAGCTACAGACGGCCCCATGCGGGAGGAGGTTGCGTGACACCACTGGAGAGCCCTTTGGGGGGAGCTGGAAGGTAGCGGCAGCTAGTGGCCACCCCGAATGTCACGCCACTCGGCAGCGGAGGCGGGGCTTAACCTGAATCGAAAGCAGCGGCTGATTCATGGGGTGCCGAGATGCTTCAGCGCTGAGCTAACAGCGGCTGTCACAGGGGGCACGCAAGCATGCGAGGCACTGGGGACGATGCCTGAAGTGGGCAGGCCACACTGGCCGGATCCGGCCGAAGGAGAGATCCTGAGAAAACCTCTGCCCCCAGGAAGGGTCCAGAATGCATTTTTATTGCGGCTAAACACCCCTGATTTGGCACGACTTTCTGGAAAATGGGCTGCTCCTGGATTTAAAAACTGTCCAAATTACCCTTTGAAATGAAAGCATTATGTGAACTCGCAGCTATTGGGGGGGGGTGAGATGAAACAGGAGAGGAGGTGGGGGCTGGAGGATTGGGCCCCCAGGCGCCTTACCCGTAAAAGTGACGATGGTTCCTCTTTGCTGGCCTTGCTGTCAGTAGAGGAATACTGCGACTGCAGCTGGCCTGCCTTCTCCACTCCGCTCGCGTGCGCCCCCTGCAGGAAGCCCTTGGCGTCGAACACCAGGCCGGGGGAATCCCTAAGCACGGTGGTGCTCTGCTGGTGCTGCTCCTGCGAGACGGCTTTGAGCAGGCTGAGCGCCCCCTGGCTGTACTGCAATGGACTGGCCCTCAGGATATCGCCAGTGCGCTCCTTGGGGACCCACAGCAGGCCTCGGCCCGGCTCCCCGCCGACTCCCACCGACTCCGCCCAGCCCTTCTCCCTGAGCGCCTCCTTCTCGTCAGGCATCTCCCTCTTCACGCCCTCGGGCGCAGCCCCCGCCTCGGCTGACCTGGCTTCTGGGGGCACTAGGCTATACACCTTGAGGTCGCCTTTGCTCTCCTCCTTTACACTCGCGCCGGAGGGGGCGGGACAGCCATTGCTGGGGCTTGGGGAGGGATCCCGCGGGTCCTGGCAGTGCGCAGCGTTGAAGTGCTCCAGCAGGGCGGCAGTGTCGGCCGCCGTGAAACTGCAGTGCCGACACTTGCAGCAGGCATGGACTCTCCTGTTTACGAGAAAATAAAAGAAAATCACTGAATGAAAACACTAAGCCTGTAACCAATGCAAGACAGAGAACAGACAGAGAATAAATGCGGCATCTACCCCTCCCATAAAGGCACACGCAGGTCAGCCCTACCCCTAACTCTTCCTCAGGGCACACACAGACACGCAAACACAATTACTGCACAATTCTGGGACGGCAGCCTGATCCGGTCGCACCAGCAGAATCGTTTTTGTCACTTTCCAAAGCTTAGAGGACCCAGACAGTAAAATTGAGTGAGGAATCAGGGCAAATAAAACAGACTTAATTCTCTCTCTCTGTGTGTGTGTGTGTGGAAAGGCCTTTGAGCAGAAATGAGTGAACAGATCAACCCCCACCCCTCTGCCCACTAGCTGGCCTGGCATAACCCCATAACGCTGCGTGGGCTGAGCGACACAGGGTCAGCCCAGGCGAAAATCCCCTCTGAGGAGTGACTGTCGTTAGGGGAGCGGGACAGGAGGTGGTGCTTCTCTGCAGAGGACACGTGTGCATCCGCTCTCCTGCCCCGCATCTCAGGAGGCTTCTCTGAGAGACGATGTACCTGCTCCACCACGAGTGTCCCACTCGTCACCGAAGAGTTTGACGTTTCATCCCCAGAAGCATTTCTCCAAGTTTAGAGCATCATGAAGAATTAATGAACGGGAAAAAGAAAAAATATAAGGTACCCCCCCCACCCCACCCCCCCCCCACGGGGTGCACGAGGACTGGGGTGGGAAACACAGTGATAAACAAAATCACACTATGGATCACTAAGACACAGTTGGTCATCACAGGCATCACGCCATAGGGTGCCCTTGGGTAGACAGTGGACAGGATGCCAGGCCCTCACAGGGTACAGTACAGGCATCAAGTACCCCAATGTGTGGAAATATACATGGAAACGAGTAGAACAGTGTGATGAGAAGACTATTCACACAAGTAGAAAAGAGGGGGGATTCGAACCCCAACCCTGCAGCTATGAGGCACCATGCCAACTGAGACTATATTCCAATACAGTGAAACTACACAACTACATTGACATTGTTAACGCAAAGTAATGAGGCACACAGTTCTACCTTGAATGCGAGTAACTTTCCTGTGATGATCTTAGCAGTCGGGCCAAGTTAGGGGACCAAAAGCCTTTGCTAAACACAGACAGAAAGCCAAGCAGTGCCTAGTAATTTAACTTCATCCCAAATGCGGAACTGCATCCAGAACATAATTGAATTTTATTTGTGTTTTTGTGTTCAAACAAGGTCAAAAGCTGGAACTCTGTCGTGTTTTTTTTTTTGCCCGGCATCAGCAAAGAAGATTGGAGCTTTGCTGCAGATTGATACACTTAACAGTTGGAATTACAAAACAGCGTGGAGACAGGCACCTGAATGCAACTTAAGCGCGAATAATCGCCACTGCAGAGGTGCCCCTCGCAGGCCAGGCTGGTTATTCCAGGCTGTCAACAAGCACGACACAGAAACAAAAAGTCGAAAACGGAAGAAAAACAAAATGCATACAGTAAAACAAGGTTTTCAAAGTGAGGTTGATTTGCAGCCGACTGAAATATGTCACCTGTATATGTGTAGCGAGTTACGCAATCTCCAAAACAAGCACTCCACACATCTCCAAACTTAAACCCCATAATCAAAAAAAAAATCTACATCTGCTTATGCACTATCTGGGAATCACTCTAACTGCCACAGATGGCCCCCAATTCTCATTTCCTTATCAACTATCAGACCCCCCCCCCCCCCAGTCCACATGCCTCAATACACATACAAATGACCCACAGCAGCAGAAAGTTCTGGAACAGTGTTCCTCTGCCGATTCACTTCCCACGTTCTAACTTTCCACCAAGCCGATGCTCACAAGCAGGCCACATCCCTCTGTAACCCTGTTTCTTGGTGTGTGGGCACAACTACTTATCAGGATTACCTCTGGAATCTAGGTGAGAACTTTCCAGGCGGGTGCAGACTCGCAGCAAAGGCAGTGCGAACACGGGGACTTGCTAAAGCAGCGAGGTCGGAGCACTGACACTCTCAGAGGAACTCCCCTCCACCCCCACCCCCCCAACACAGAGGACACCTCCATGAGTGTGCACATGTGTACAGACGAAATACACATCAGCTTCTCAGTACAGGGAGTGACAAGTTTTAAAAGTCACTCCGCTCTCTCTCTCACACACACACACACACACACACACACACAGCACTAGACAGGACCATTCGGAGCGGAAAATGACGACCCACCCCTGTGGCAGGTTTACGTGATGTCACTGTGGCCAGGGGACCGGGCTCCCCGAAAGGGCAGTCTGCACACCCACAGACCTTTTCGCTCAGCATCAGCCGCTCCCAACCACAGCTCTGCCATAAACCCAGCCTGCCCCTAACACCAGCTACATGCCTCAGACTGCAGACGCAGCTTATCATAACGCATCTGTCGTCTCAACCGTGATCCGGATCGAGCAACACAATCGAATCGAGCAAACAAACACTGAACTAGTACAGTAAGGCACAACGCAATGCCAAACAATGAGAGCAAGGACACACTTTAAGGTACCACAGCATTAGGAATTCCTGTGTCATTTCTCTTTCAGCACATTTATTGGAAATTACTTTGAAAGCTTTTTACTAATTATCAAAATTGTCCTCTACAAAGACGGCTTTCATTCCATTACTCAGTGCAGGAGAGGCAGATCACAGAGGGCGTTCCTCTTAACATCTACAGCAGATGACAGCAACATTTTCACGCTTCATTTAAACATTAATTGCACATCTGGGTATGGACAAAGGGAGAAACCGGTGGAACAGCCCGCTATAAACACGACAATAGCTATAAGAAAACTTACGAACGTCAACAGGTGAAGCATTTCCGGCTAAATGGGAATCGATGATCAAAAGCTCGCGACCCAGAATTTGCATTGACCCTATTTGTGTGTCAAGCCAGAATTACTCTAGAAATACTAATACTATAATATGCTGCGGCGCTCCCTATAGGTCACGGGGGAGCCTGCAGGGGGCTGGGTCCCAGCAATGACAGAATCCCATTCCTCCATTCAGACCCAAATCTCCTGCATCAGGATCTGCAGCTCGATTTGTGAAGAAAGCAACTGATTACCAGTGAAAGTATCTGAGGAGGATGTAACCCCAAGCCTCTTCAGCACCCCCATTCACCAAGCCAGTGTGTGCTTGGGCTACGCAAAAACACACAAAAATGAGGGGAATGAGGAAACCTCACACCCACAGCTGGGATAGCAATCTAATCCACTTCCCAGGAGGAGTGAGACCACAGTATTATCCACTGTAGGGTTCCCTGCAGTATAGGTAGGGATTAGTGCCCCGGTTAGTCATATATTACTCAAACAACTAGAAAAATGGATTCGTCGCGACACTATAATTATATTTATCTTGTAAAGAGGTATTTCTGTAAATACCAAATACATCACGATTTTAACAATGCCAAATGGAAACTAAGAGGAATATCCCTTAACCTCACAACACACCCATACGCAATTAGCAGATGTGGTCCCAAGCCCCTGTAGCAAGGGTCAGGGGAGTGGGGGGCACGGCTGGGGCATTGCGGGGCTGGACAGACATCTGGGAGATGCTCAGCCGGCTGGGGGCCTTAAGGTGGGAGAGCAGGGCCCCTAATGACGGTCCTACGGTGACCGTGAACATGGAGAAAGCGGCGGCGTATCGATCCAACGTAGCCAGCATCTGGCAGCCAGGAAGCCAGGAGATGGGGCTCATTCACGGAAGAGGTGTTGATACTGGAGTTTGGATGCCGCGGACGAATGTGCTCCAGCTGTCTGTCTGCATGGCATGGACATCAAGAGCACCGAGAACCGCCCCCATGTGATCAGTACAAGTAACAGTACCGAACTGTACCCGACCCATCAATAGGGGGCACTGAGGGGCTGTAATTTGCAGTACATGAGGGCGGGGGGAGGGGCGGCTGCCTGGGCTCAGGGAGGTCCAACTGGGACAAGACGTCACCTCCACAGCTGACCTGGGAAGATATGTCACCCCAATTGCTTCTCTCGCGCACCCTCTCCCCCCCCACTGATTTATGGGTGTCACTGAGGATCGTACAGGAAGTGGGGGGAGGGAGAACTGCCATAAATCCAGGACCTCGAAATCCCATTACCCGGCAGACACCCCCAGGCCCCAGGCCCCAACACCAACCCCGGGCCCCTGGCCCCAACCTGCCAGGACGCTCCCTGGGGCCCGACGGCAGGGGCTTTCATTTCAGGACCCCCTGCTGAATACTCAGACAGGGGGGTAGTGTCGGGCACAGAGGAGCCGGAGCCTACAGGGATGGCTGAACAAGCATGAGCTGCAAAGCGGGGCTGGTGATGGACTGGCCGGGGGGGGGGGGGGGGTATTTATTCACAAGCACAGTTGGGACTGGGTCAAAGACAATAAACCGTAAGCTCACTACCATACACGTGCGTGAGTGCGCGCGCATGCCAGCGGTCACAAGGGCCACTCAGGTAGCCGGGGAGAAACGAAAGGCTATTTATCAAAGAACTAATCTACTGTTAGACATTCATATGTTAGCACAGAGCATCAGGCATCTGACAGTGCAAAACACAGCAAGGCAGAGAGCGAGCAGCAAGTGCAGCAACAGGCAGTATTTAAGGTCCCGAAATCAACCGGGAAACTCCTCAGATGATGAGAGACATAGAAACAAGACAGGAGACTGAACCACACCTGTATGTACCCCTGAAGAACAGATATTATGAACAACGAAAGTTCTAGAAAGTTACGCTTTTAACGGCTCTACAGTTTAATTGGAGTTTAGAGACACCCTCACATTTGGTCTGTTTCTGGGTAATTAACCGTCTGTTCAAAAACAAAAAGAAAAAGTAATTAAATGTTGATCTACAGTAGATGTTTACAAATCTATATTAACACCTGTCTCGTTTATAAAAGTTTTCGAGCACTAACAAGCAGATGTCACAGTGTCCCAGTTGATATGGATGGCAACAATTTTACGTTACAATAGTTACGATAAAATTACGATAATCATGACATATAATTCAAAATGCATTTTTCTCAACGGACATTCCTGACTACTAAAGTTTACAGGATACAGACCTACAGTGAAAAATATTAACTTTTCAGGAATTTCAGGATAAGAACAGATGCATGACTTTTGACAAACCTTTCCATGCAAGTACCAACTGTTCGATATTAGTAAATAATTAAAATGAAGAAACGCTATTGCTATTTCCTGATTTATATAAACTTTGTATAAAGTTTGTATAAAGTTGATTTATATAAACAATGTTTTGCCACAATAAGAAAACTTCGTTTAACAGGTTTTGGAGTTGTGAATTTAGGGTAACATAATAGATAACGATAAAACACACTACTGCTGTGTTTAATTGCAGACCGTAAACTAAACTAAATGTAACCGTGGTAACCATGAGGCCTGAAGCAATATCACTGAGTGCCGGATTCACTTCTTTCAAAATGGCTGTCGTAGTAAAGGCTCACACATTCCACTATTAAAGCAGATCTGTGACAATCAGCACACAACAGAGATCATACAATATACCCGCCTCCAGTTTCTCCCTCACACACACACACACACACACACACACACACACACACACACACACACACACACACACACACATTTCCGGATATCAGGAACCTCGCACTCCAGCCTCTCTCCCACCCATGGAGTATAAGCTTCCAAAACAAACAGTCAAACATTGAAGACGCGGCAGACAGAAGAAGCAGGCAGCCAAAAGGTAAGGCAATCCAGCAAGGCGCTAGGGCCGACCCGAGTCAGCGAGTTCGGAAGCTGGAGAAAGAGTCACGTTTGGGAACTAGGGACCGACCAGAGACGACCAAGACGTAGCAGAGGCTTACCTGTAGTGCCGGAAGATCTCTTCCTCTGCCTCGGTGACAAAGTCGCACTTGTTGCAGGGGAAGTCCCTGGGCTCCTTGGCCTGGGCCGTCCCCGGCTCGCCCCCCGCGGCCTCCGCGTCAGGCTTCACCTCCAGCACCAGCGGGGAGCCATGCGCGCTGTCATAGTGCAGGAGCAGTGCGTCGATGTCGGCGTCCGAAAAGGGGCACTGGTCGCACAGGTGCTTGACGCGGGCACGCGGCGTGGCCGGGCTGGCCGACAGCTGCAGGAGCAGCAGGGCACAGTGAGAACAGCTGCTCTTGCGGCAGGCGAAGGGGTAGGAGATCTCACCCAGGTGCTTCTCGGGGCTACACAGGCCCTGGGGGCAGAAGGGGCAGTGCTTGATGGTGCACTTATGGATGCTGTGGGCCTGCTGGTAGTGGCGCAACAGTGGGGCCACCACGATGACGTCGGCTCCATGGCTCATGGAGTAGCGGAAGTCGCAGAACTGGCAGTTGTAGCTGGTGACCACCGTATCCAGGTCGGCCGCCCCCGCCTTGCCGTACACCTCCTTTCTCTTACCCCCGTCGCCACGGAAAGAGCCGTCGTTCTGGACGGGGCTCTCAGAGCCGACAGTGCCCGGCTGGCTGTGTTTTTTCCCATAATGCTCCAGGAGACGGAGGGAACTGGACGCCTCGCAGCTGAAGCTGCAGTATTTGCACCAGTAATAGCCCATGGTGTTGCCCCCGTCCTGTCCGGCGGGGTCCAGCGGCTGAATGAGGACAAAGTAGCCGGCGACGGTGTCGTCCTCCGCCCTGACGGCCACGCGTTCTGCCAATTTCGCGGGTTCGCCAGAGAGGGAGGCCCCGCGAGGCACTCCGCCCGCCCGGCCCGAGGCCGTGCCGTTCTTGTCGGGTAGCTTGCCGTCCGACCCGGCGCCGTGCACCTTAATCTTGTTGGGGTGGGTGCCCAGGAAGTGATGCTCCAGGTCCGTAGGCGAGCTGCCCATGTAGGTGAAGTTGCAGAACTTGCAGCGGAAGTACTTGGTGTTGCCCTGGCAGTCGGGGGTTTTCCGCCCGATGCCGATGAAGGTACCACCTAGCGTCACCTGCCACAAACAAGAAAGAAAATGGAGCATGAGGGGAAATGGGAAGCTCCTCCAAGCAGCCAGTAACACCACCAACAAGCCCCGAACAGACCCTAACTTGCTCTGGTGTAAAACATCCATTTACTGCATGGTACATTTTCAGCTTATTCCCAATAGCGATTCCGTACAGCCACAACATTCTAAACATCTTAAAAACCATTTTACAATATGTATAAGCACAAAAAAAACAACTGACGGTAATGTTTTATAATCCACGTCACAGGTCAACAGTGCCAGGAATTTAATGAACAGAAAGATAAGTAGAGGAGTTTTAATGCTTTGAGCTCCAAAGCACCTAGCTAAATTACAAACACATCCACAATGGTCGAGGTCACCAAGACGAAAACGGGAAGTGCATCTCCAGGTGCCATTGCTGCAGGGACATGCCTCTTCGTCCGTCTGGTTTACAGACAAACTAAATCACTGCACCTGCACAAACGGTGAAGATCCCAGCTATATCTGCGAGGCCAACCGGGAAGCTGCCAATCCCGCAGTTACCGGGCAAACGAAGTAGTGGGTGCGGGCATGGGGTGCTGCAGGTCCACCCCCCCAAAAAAAAACGCTTCACAAACGGCACGACCCAAAGATGTAGCAACTGCAGACTGAACATATGAATTATTAAAAAGATCTATGCACATCACGATACACATTACTAATAAAGGTTCAGGAAGTTAGAGGATTTAAGCAATTCCTGGCAACAATTTTTTTAAATTATTTTTTTACATGGAAACAATTTCACATTATTGTAAGAGCAGCAGGATTTGACATGATTTCATTCTTTATATGTGCCTGAAGCGCTAAGGCTCAGACAGCATTTTCATTGAGATGACAGTGGACAATAAGACAGATTTGTGTATCAAATAAACGCATAAATAAGGCCAACTGACGCACACATACGGACCCTACCTGTATGACCTCAAAGCATGCCGTTAATTTGAGAGATGACTCGCATTCCACCGAGTCTTATGTAACCCCCCGTGACCCCACGCGCCGATGAAGCTGATACCCAATCACACGCCCGCGGGGCGCCGCGGCGCTTACGGAACGCGGAGACGCCCAGGGCCGCGTCTCCACATCGCTCGCATGGCTTTGCACGTAAAACCGGCGCATGCGAAAGGGAGAGAAGCGCGGCACATTCCTGCCTTAATTAAAACCCTTTATTTCAGAGGCATCTTCAGGATATCGACTGAATGCGAGCTGTATCGTTTCACTGCACAAACCAGTTACGGGGATAAAGGGGCGAGTCGGGAGGATTTGCAGATTACCTTACGTGACATTCTCACACACACACACACACACACACACACACACACACACACACACGAGGCCTGTGAAGTACATGGCGCTGAGGTTCAGGGTGCCACAGCAGGTTTTGTCTGTTTACCACGACTCTAATGAGCAGCCTGTCTGCACGGCCGCTCACCCTGGCCCACGCTTAACCAGGACAGCTCTCCCTATCTAATCAGGCTGCCCACCCATCTGGAACAATTATCGGTCTCAGGGTTCATGCCTCCCATGTGAAGTTAGCCTAGGTTTTGAGCCACACTGTCAAATGTGTAATTACAGTGAGTGGGAGCCAATAGGAATGACAGTGTAACAGTTTGTTCATGTTTCTAGCGCTGCCTGGACCCTACCGGTGGCTTTCCCCGCTCCTCACGGTAACTCAGGAGGACAGCAGAGTTCCAGCTGTCTCTGACATCATTAGACACGTCTGCGCAGGAGGGGAAGGAGGGGGGGGGGCACCTGGCAGTTTGAGCAGAATCTGCTTATTACGGCACGTCCGGGCCACTGTTAGCATTTGGGGCTGCTTCGTGTTCTTTGTCGAAAGGCAAAAGCAAACGACTGCCGCTGCGATTCCCACAAAAGCACACGAACCCGATCGCAAACATCTGAAAATTTCGAGGCTACAAATTATGCAGCCATTCCTCTTAAGAGTGAAACAATAACAGGCGGAGCAATTCGAGGGGGTGGGGGTGGGGGGGGGGGGGGACAGAGAATGAAATTAGATAAATGACATTACACCATAGGATAAACACTCAAACAGCCCAATATCACATTAAGCCGCAAGCCAGATCCACCTCATTTTCAAGTAATTCTGGAGCTAAATGCGCCACTCGAATTGCTAACATGACATTGTTGAATTCAAGAGCAAACCACACTGAAAATTGTGCAGATAAATTCATCCAACATCTGGCCATTACCTCTCATTTAAAATAAATTGAGTCCGTTGTTTTCATTGGCTCACTTCAGATCCCCAGCTCTGCCCCAATGCAAGGTATTGAGAAAATCACTTTTACTGCATGGAAAATTCCACCTCATACCGTTACACATTTGTTAGATTTAAAAGTATATTTATGGCGAGCATAAGATCACAACAGATTGAAACATATGCATCACTACAATACATTATGTTATTTAAACGCGATTTAAATAAATCGGCAAATTGTCATTTCGTCGTCGGGACTAAGTACCCACCCAGAGTGACGGGCACTTTATACATTTACAAAGCTTAGCGTTTTAAATGGAGGAGTTCCGATTAAGCATTCTGCGAGAACGGGGATGTCCGGGGACTCGAGCCGGCGCGTATCTAGATATAAGGCCGTACCCCACAGCACACCGGCGTCCGCATATCAGGAAAGGGTTAAGTAGCGCTATTAACTAGTTCCATACACGTTGCTCACCTGGTCATTTAAGTAGCATAAAGCCAATTGGGCAGATTAAAGCACACAGAAGGCAGAGAATCTATAAAGTAAATACTGAAAATAGGCACTTCAATCAGTACCTGAAATTACTCTGGTTTCTCTTGTTTACTCTGGATTAAGCGTTGGGGGGGGTGGGATTATGGGATGGCACATGTGGCAACATGAGGGGAACAAAGGTGTGCGTAAGGGCGCAGAGCAGGGCGTGCGAGGCAGGTAGGCAGCGCCCCCGAGTCTGGCCATGCGAGCGCAGGGCCCCCCCTTACTGGCGTGTCAGGCTCGCAAAGGCCGGTACCACCACAGATAAGACATCGGAGGCTGGACCAGGAGCACACGAACGTACCGTTTTCACATCCCAGTCAAAGACTTAAACCAATGATCCCCACTCCACCTCCAAAGCTGCTTTTCCCGCTCATTATCTGGGCCACCTGCCTTAAGCAGTGAACACCAGGACCTACAAGGAGACTAATGTCTACATTCTCATCGTAGAACATTCTAAAAGCAGCTCAGTGAGCAGTAAGGTGTGGAGGAGAGACCTGCCAGGTGGTTTCTAATGCAACTTGAATTATGCAGGTTCACCGGGGGGGGGGGGGGGGCTGGGGGTGTTCAAGACACCAGGCTGCATGTGTGACACCCCGGAAGTCGGGGGCACAGGAGTGGCGGTACGCGGCCAGCGGCCACATCACACCCCGCGAACAGATTGATTTCATGCATTAAGAAGAGAACGGCACGAGCCGGAGAGCATTTTAGAAAGGGATTATGGTATTGATTGAGAGGAGTCTGGGTAATATATCAGGGCTGTAAAAGCATGGCTGGCCTGTATGCCGTGTCAGAGCTGCACGGTGACTCAGTGCGACTGAAACCCGGCTGGAATCCTGACAGAGAGGGCTTAGCCACTCACAAAGGGCCTTTTGGCATGACGTCAGGCCCCGAAGTTGCGGGGAGATTAGCAGGCCTCGCATCAAGGAGCTGGTTCCAGGCGTCAACGTGTGGCTCTCCGATGGGCGGGTGAGAGATTCGGGGGGGGACAGTGGTATCACAGTAACGACCGAGTGACTTAAATACTGGATGACCACCAAGCTGGCCCACTTAGGCCCAAAATGGTTTCTTGAAGTGGCAGAATTTAAAGTTATCATGACAGACAACGGTGGGGAATTTCCAAGACACTCCTGTCAGAGAAAAGTGACAGTGAACACGAGCAGAAAGTCGCATTCAGAACGACTGGAAATATATCGAGACGGATCCTTAAAATACAGGCCGTGGATCTAAAGATGCATTTAAATGCCAGACTTCAGACCAATTAATAATGTTCTGACATAACCACTAATGTTATCACCATGTAATTAAGCATTAATTACAGAAAGTGTGTCATTTTATCATGCAATAATTGGACTCTGGCCTAATGTTGTTTGTATTTTGAAATCAAATTAATACTAGAAATATTTTATTGTCAATAAACAGAGTGCTGACAAATATTTAAATCTCAACAATTTCAATTGTAACATAACTGTAAGACTAACATGCAGTGGCAGATAAGAGTAGACATTTTTCATTTACTTAATAACCTGTAATAATTCATTCTTCACCCACTCACATTATTGCTGTTTGTAAAAATGTCCATGACTTCTAAAGTAATACGCCTCTTCCTGTAGTTTCCGCCGACAGAATAATTTAGTCGCGTGTCACTTTCTTGTAGCGTCTTACAAACAGATCACATTTAAGTACATCCATCCATCCATTTTCCAAACCGCTTATCCTACTACTGGGTCGCGGGGGGTCCGGAGCCTATCCCGGAAGCAATGGGCACGAGGCAGGGAACAACCCAGGATGGGGGGCCAGCCCATCGCAGGGCACACTCACACACCATTCACTCTCACATGCACACCTACGGGCAATTTAGCAACTCCAATTAGCCTCAGCATGTTTTTGGACTGTGGGGGGAAACCGGAGTACCTGGAGGAAACCCCACGACGACATGGGGAGAACATGCAAACTCCACACACGTGACCCAGGCGGAGACTCAAACCCGGGCCGCAGAGACTCAAACCCGGGCCGTGTGAGGCAACAGTGCTAATCACTGCACCACCATGCCGCCCCCCATTTAAGTACATTTGGATAAAATGTTAAAATTAAGTCTAATTAGAACTTGTATTGATCCAAGTAAAAGTCATTAAAAAAAATGTTATGACAAAGGCAGGGGGAGGGGGCGGCTGTCAACTTCTCACAAGTCCAGATTTGTGCTGATAACGACTCCAGCCACTAGAGAAAATAACGCGCTTGATAAGAATTAGCTAACAGCTTTTACGACAGGTGATTCTGAACTGTCGACAAGTTGTGCCCTCCATTCACGAAGCATATAAATATTTTTAAAACTATTGCAAAAACAACAATACATTTCTACTTATAACTATCACCTATAATCTATTTACACACTAAAAAACCAACTGAGATTTACTTAAATTACCCTGGTCGAACTGCTTAATGAAACAAACTCTACTAAAAACAGCAGAAACGCAGCTACATGAATCCTGCTATGACACTAACAGCAGGCGGGAGCGTCATTCTCTGCAGCTCTCAGGCTAACCCTCAATGACAGGGCACCCATCGCTTCGATTAAATCAACTTACCGACATTGGCGAGTGAGTGACCAGCGGGATCAGAGAATGCACCTAAGCGCCAGCTTTATAACAACGCACGCAGCTACAAGACAATAAACATTTCTCCAGAGTTTTCCAAACCTAACCCATAATTAGAGGTGCTGCTCATCGTGACTGGTCGCTGCCGATTTACCGCAATGGCGGGAAAAGAAACCGCTCGTGTCATGTGACCTTTAGCTGTCTGGATAACAATTTGTCCTTATCCAACAGACAAACAATCCCCTCACCTGTAATCATATTTTTCACATTATTGCCTTAATGAAAAAGGTTGTTTCCGTCTCTATCAACCCTGGTAAGCAAAGAATGAGCATGGACACGAATGACTTCCAGGATGATGTGGGGTCCGACCCGCAGCACCGCCAAGACGCCGGCTTGGTGATCTCTGGTACTAACCCGGAAAAAGCTAACTAGGGGCAGAAGCACAGGTAACTAGCCGAGGTACGGAGAGGGGGGGGTACCTGCACGTCATAGGTGCCGTTGAGCAGCATGGGCCGGGGGGGGCCTGCTTCGGGCAGCGCTCCCGTCAGGAGGCTGTGCGGGAGCAGGCGGCCCGCATCTTTGGCGTGAGCCTGGCCGGAGAACTGCACCATGTTGTGCAGGGCCAGGATCTTGGTGTCCAGCTCGGCGTCCTGCCGTGTGCGGTTGTGAAGGCCCAGGTGATATTTGCGGAAGTGCTTAAGCAGGTCCGTGGGGTCATTGCCGTAGTAACCGTAGCCGCAAATGTTGCATTTGAAGTCCTGCAGCTTCGGCGAGGAGGGCGGCCGCGCTCGGCCGTCGGTGGAGGCGCCGCCTGGTTCATCGGCGCCGTCCTCGCTGTTCCTGCGCCCGTGCGCCAGGTGGAAAGCTGTCCTAGGCCTGTCGGCGCCCACCTCACCCGTCGGAGCCAGCGAGCTTCCGGTGGAGCCCCGGTCCTCGCCGTTGCTGGGACAGCCCTGGGTGGCAGTGCAGCCAGTCCCGCCCGCCTGGCCGCCCGGCGAACGTCGCAGCCCCTCCCCAACGCAGCCGCTCCTTCCCTCCCCGCCCTCCCCCGGGTCCCCGGCCGGGCTGCAAGCCCGCTCCGCGCCCCCATCTGCTTCTGATCTGCCGGGAGACTCAAGCCCGTCGCAGACGCGCCCAGCAGCTGGGGATAAGAGTGCCAGCATATTTCTGTCTGTCACCTCATCACGGGGGAAGGACGGAACATTTCCTCCCTTCTTGTGGCTTTCGTAATTGGAGACAGGCCTCTGGCTCGCCGGCGCCGCCGTCGCCGCCCCGCCTTTCAAGTCCCTTTTGATGCCGGGAGAGAGCCGCTGGACGAGCGCGCACAGATCCTCCTCCCTGTCTGGCTGCAGCTCATCGGCGTGGCCAGGCTCCCCCCGCATGTGATCGGCGCGGAGGTCCCGGCCGCGCGCTCCCGCACCCTCGCTCTCGGCACCTGCGCACCCTGCAGCCGCTGCTTCTCCAGCCTCCTCCTCACCGCCGAAGCTTCTCAAAGGGGGATTCTTTTTCCGGACCATATCTGCAAGAAAAAAAAAAACAACAACCCATTAACAAACACACGGACAAAGGGAGGTTCGGACGTACGGCGAATAATATCAGAAATGCAGCGGAAGGAAAAACAAAGTACGTAGAAGGCCATAATTACTGGGTATGGAAAAACATGAGCGAGGAAGACAGACCAGTGCACAGTCCACTGACCTTCAAAGCCGCGCTGGAGACTTCCGGAAAAGAACCCGAAAAAGCAAAAGCGCAACCCGACATTTCTGAATCCGTCCCCGTCAAGCTGCTCAGCGTTCTATCGAATTTCACGCAAGGAACTGTTACCTCAAAACAACTACAGTTTACCAACTGACTCCATAAACAAAGCAAGAGTTTAAGTGACAATTAAGCCCTTCTGTTCATGGTATGATAATGAGTAAAATCTGCGCTGCGATGACCGATCTGGGTAACAGATTCGCCTTTTTCTGGCTTTGACTCAGTGCTTTGGGTTTAAAGCAAAACAAAAAAAAATGATTGATTGTAATCTTATTACAAAATCCGAATAAAGTACCTACTAACACATAGACCTGTGTCCCCCCCCACAAATATTCATTAATTCAACTCAAACTGAAAAAGACTGAAAACCTGCGTAAATCACAAAAAAATTCACTAAATACTACAAATTTTAAACTTCACCACATAATGTGTCAAATTTTGGAGATTCTAAAAAAGGAATGATTAGCAACAGAAAAAGATTTTAAAAATCATAATTCCATTGACTGGAAGGAAAAAAAAAACGGACAGGAAATCAGTGGACAACCCCGAAATCAACTTCCTGTTTGCTGTGGTAGGGCGGGGCTCACATGGGCAATGAATACAGTAACACCTCAGTGACGCCTGCAACTGCCTGCCCTTAGCATAGCCTGGTCTAAAGCAGCAGCTCTAAAGCCCAAACTGCACCCAGGTCACTGCAGAAGCTCCTCTCTGCGTTACAGCACCGTGCTTGGGAGGCGAAGATGAAGCAGCGAGGACCGCACCGAACATAGCAGACTCACCCCGCAGCTCCCAGCAGCTCAAGGGTCGCATGTAACATTTATGCGAGATCCCTCTCAGGTCCAGAAGCTCTCCGTTTACCCGTAAAAGCAGAGTTTCCCAAAAAACGAACCGGCTACTCTTCCTTGCGACTCGGAAGTGAGAGGCGATGGGAACTGCACATCTTCAACAGTCCCCAGCAGCTGCCATTTGCAAGTATAAAATTACAGACTTGACTAAACCGACTATACAAGTATTTGTCCTCTGCAGCCCTATAAGGCCAGACTGTAACAAATCAATCTTGTTAGAGCGCAGATCAATCAGGGCACCAACACCCCACCCACCCCTCAAATCCCTTTTCCGGGAAGATCTAATCAGAATACAGATACAAGACAACCACTTTACCACAACACTAACATGTGTCAGCACTAACAACTCTCAAAAAAACTTCAAATAAGATATGAATACGATTCCTCACAACTGTCCGACTTGGGGAAAAAGTAAAGTGCGTAGACAGGCGGCTAAAGACCGCTGTGACCCAGAATGCAGACCCAGAATGCAGATCAGTAACTGGGCTGACCTACATCAGGCGCTGACTTACAGGCCGATCATTCTGCCGTCCCACGGTTTCATTTTAAAAAGGCGGGGGGGGCACTAGAACATGAAGACAAGAACCAGAATTGGGCAGTTCCTGCGAACTGTGGGCACCATCATCTTCGTCTGATACCGGTAAAAACCTTTCCAATTCTCAGCGCTGAATTCCCCCGGATGAGCTTCTGGGATCCGTTAACTCTCTCCAGGCGCGATCACTGAGGATCCCAGCGTAATCACCCACTCGGAGTGGCGACCCCTGCCAGAGCCCAAGATGGCGGACCGCCCGGCAGTCGCGTCGCCGGTGAATGTGCCAACATGTTTACGGCGAGACACCCTGAAATCAGCACATGGGAAAAGCGGCACCCAAGTGCACCAGCGTTGGCCACTAAAACCCCAAGGTGGGAGCGATAAAGACTCATCTTCAACACTCCAAGGCGAGAAATAACATAAACAAAGGTTTCGGCTCGGTGTGCCGAAGGCGAAGCTCGCTGGCAGAAGTAAACAGGTGAGGTAAACGTGCCACGCAGAATAATCAGCTCTGTCCCTTCAGTCACACCATAAAAATCTGCAACATGAAGATCTACGCTTGGATTCTGCGGCGATGTCATTAAACTTGACGCTTTTCCCTCGTCCCACACATCAGTGTAAAAGGTGACAAATGTCACGTCCCGCCATCACAGCAAAACGGGGGCGACATCCAAGAATTAAAACGAGATGCGATGGCCCTCGGAAAACACACACAAGTTATGCTGTAACACAAAGGGACACAAATCTCAGAGGCTGGAATAGATAAGTGATAGTGATGTCAATTTACAATCGTTACAGTTAACGCATAGTCAGTCACCACATAATACACCAGACAGCCACCAAAAAGTATTCAGAACAACATCCATACCATTTGGTTTGACCAGCCTTAACGGCCATGTCTTAACAGCAAGGGCTTTCAAAGGAAGTTGTATGACTTCAGATAATGCTTACAGTTACGAGAATAACTCCAGAAAACCAGCAAGACATTACAATCTCAAAGCATCATCCAAAGACATCAAACCAGGGGCTCCCACAGCCAGGAGGCGCTAACGACGTCACACTGAGGATCAGTGCTCCCCAACACAGCCGTTACACTTTTATAACTGCATTCCTTTGCCATTATTGTGCAAATTTAAGACTTTATAAAATATAATGTGCTTTTGAGACGGATCGGCCAATCAATGACTTTCATTGAAGAGTGGCGGCGTGGCGAGCCAATCGGATGCGGAGAGGATCTGCATACCGAGCAGGATAAACTGTACGGGTTCACCTCTAGGTGCCCTCTGGCTCCGGCACCGGCGCGTCACGTTAGTGAGGCCCCCAGACAAACTGCTCAACAGTAGCCTCAGCAGACCTTCTCACTCCACCCCCCTTCCTCCACACTCATGCCTTTGTGTGGAGGCTGAGAAAACACCCCCCCGCCCCACCCGAAAAAAAGGAGGGGTGGGGGGAACGGGAGAGTTATAAAGTGGCTACTCACAGGTCCACGGAGTTAGCGACCAAAGCTACGCCGCGCAACAGCTGTTTGGTCATGTGACAGGTGACAGACCGCGACAGACAGATAGTGGTGGGAGACAGACGGCACACGCTTTGTGTATGACATACCCAGTCACGCACATGCGTGGGGTGGGACGACATGTCCGGGTGCAACCTTCAAAAGGCCGAACGACGTAGCTTTAAATCGCAGCCATCTGTGAGCATGAGCACAGAGCCCGGAGAGATTCCGAATGACGACGACACCCCAGGTATGACCTGAACGGTACAGGCCTGAGCGTCAGGGGAGGTCCATAAGGCTGCTATCCCAACCAGCGTCGCGCCTGCTCCGCTTATAATAACAGTTAAGAGGCAACATCAATCACGGAGCATGACGATCTCATTCCGGCTGAATTTCACCGTGGGTCTTTTTAGACGTCGGGCCCGGTGACAATGACGAGGTGGCTAATTTGTGACGAGGTCAGGCTAGTTCCGAATTGCTCTCCTTCAACGTCAGACTACGGGCGAGAAATCATTTACCACTCCTCGCACCTCCAGCTAGGCGAATTCTCCGCTCTTTTCAAGCATCGAGCTCCTCAAGTGGGTGGGGGGGGCAGGGGGGGGAGAGCACCAACCCGTTCACCCAGCCCAGAAAGTTTACGAAGTGTTAGTGCCCAGGCAATTTGAGCCCAAGCTGTGCCCTCAGAGGAAACGCAGTAAAGGTGTCACTCCAATGGTACTGTGACATTAACCTCAGAGATGATCCCAAAATCCGTGAGCTGAGCTGTCTACGATGGGTTTAACGTCGCCTCACTACGGCGGAGTCGAAACGGAAGGAGGGTAAGGAACCACAGCCGTGCTTTTATTGGTGCAAACTGCGCAGGTTACCATCCGCAGACCAAAAAAAAAAGAGAAAAAATCCACACACAAATGTTTACTTCCTGTATCAAACATTACAGAAGTGTAGCTCCCTGCACCAGATTCATACAATCAGTAAGACGGCAGGAACTCGCTCACTGATCCCCATAAAAAATGGAAAGCAGGGGGAAAAAAAAACAGGTCAATTTCTCTTCAGAGGAGGAAAGAATGTTTATTAAAACTATATTACCAGCCTGACCTCCAATAATTCAGCCACACATATGCAGTGCACCGTGGGGGTCCACAGTCCTTCAATGAATCAACCCCATCCCCCGAAACCTTGTGATCAGCCGGGCAGAGAATTGAGCTCCCAGAATGCACTGCCAGCGCCACAGTGCATCTCTGCTTTCCTTTGTTCAGCACGTTTAAATGGCCTGCTATGATGAAAGAGAATACAACTAATCCTGAACTCTCCCTCTCCCACTCAACTGGGAGGGGAGAGGGGGAGGGGAGAAAGAGGGAAAAAAAAAAACACAAAAAAAAACAAGATATATTCGAAATGATGGACATGCAGCTGAAAGATAGTTTGAGCTTAATGAGGATCAGCAGCAACAGCCTAACATACGTGTGACAAGCCTCGCCGCCCCCTGCCCCGCCACACGCATGACACACGTGAAAGCGCAGGCCAGACGACGACACGAGTCGCGCTCACAGCGGCTCTCCCATGCCTGGGAGTATTTGCCGGCTCCCCGGGAGACGGTCCGCGGCACATACCTCGAGCATGCGTTCACGTCTAAGACCCCGCATCCATATTTTATCTATACGCTCACAGGAAAGGCCTCCCCTCCCTCGTCGAGTCGCGCCAGACCGCGAACGGCGTAGTCAGAAAGCGCAGCGCTGATAATCCCGTAAAAAAAAAAAAAAAAAAAAAAGCACGCGGAGGCCTGGCGGAGCACGGACTTCCTGAGGGACGCACATGCGCCCATGACAGGTTAACCGGCCATAATGAATTACCATTAGGTAAACGTCGGGGGGGGGGGGGTGCAATCAGACAGCAAAAGTGGACAGATCACCGCTAACAGAATAGCGACAGCAATACATTCTTCTGCATCCCGGGGTAATAATCCAAAAAATGCTGCATCTAACAACAACAGAGAATTTTTTTGCTCATCTTGATGCTACACAAATATTATTGTTATCACTATTAGTATTGCTTTAAAAAGACGGATAGGGCCACTATATGCTTGGGGGGTAGACCACACACAGATGCCTCTCGATTCATTAACAGCAATATGCCCCCCCTCCCATTTTCTGTGAGCTTAAAAGCAGTATTGACTTAAAAACATGAAAAAATAAAAGCCAGAATGCTGATTAGTGCCGGGTGTAATTTCTCCCACCGCGAAACAGTGCCGGCTGCAGCGAGGACGGCCAAAGTTGGCCAGAAGTGTCGAGGGTGGACCACAGGAGTCAGCAGAATGGGCCGGCAGGGTAAACATCATGCTCAAAGGGTCCCCCCACTAACGCCGCCGGAATCCTGAAACCTGGGCAAACAGATGGCCGTGCGCCCCACAGTCCCACCGTGGGCCCCCGCCAGCACCTCTTAAACACACACAGCGTTTACGTGCAGATGTTACAACGCAGAGTGAATGCCATAATTAATCCGGGCTAATTTATTACAACCACCGCTAACACCCACGGTACCTGTGCAAAGGGTGTGTGTTTGGGGGGGGTGAGATCATTTTCTCAAAATATATTATTGTGACTTCTCATTCAGGCTGCTTCTACAGCCCATCGTATCCCCCCCCCACGTGAAA